>NC_058419.1:126451828-126459000 GCF_002201575.2 Neomonachus schauinslandi
CCCCAACAAAGACCCACCCCTCACACCCTCCACCCTCACCTCAGTGGGCAGGCTGCCCTGGTGCCTGCGGAAAGTAAGCAGGCTATCCATCTTCTCGTACAGGTTCCAGCTGCTCAGGTCGTGTGCACTGGCCAGAAACACACACAAGGAGTTTTGGGGCCCAACCCCATCAGGAGCTCCAACATCCCCCAGGTGAGCCGTGGTCAGTAGGCCCTGGAGCGGAGGGATCACTTCCTGGCAGGCTGAGGGGCCACCCACCCCAGATGGCTGAGCCGGGCTCCCTCCAGTACGACGTCCAGCACCTGCTTGCTGAGGCAGTCCCTGCTCCTGGGGACACGGCTCAGGGCTCCAGATGGGCAGGATGGGCTCCCAGGTGCCCCAGAGCCACCGGGCACACCCACAGGACAGCCCCCAAAGGTCCAAGCGCTCCCCACCTCACCTGGGACACGGGGACATTCGTCAGAGTAAGGCAGCAGGCACGTGTCTTGGGGGTCATGTGTGTCCCCCCCGAGGGAACCAGCCACGTCGCCCCACTCACCTGTAGAAGGCAGCCAGTCTCCGCAGCGTGGAGCAGATCCGCCCCATCTCACCGTGTCCAAGGAACAGGCCCTGTTTCTACACAATGGGGAGAGAGCAGAGGGGGTGGTGATGGGACAGGCACTTTCCGGGGGGGCTTCCCCGGGATGCCGGACCAGCTTCGAGCCAGGCCTGCGCTCCTGCCTGCTCTGTCCCCCACTTTCCGGAAGGCAGCTCTTTAAAATCTCAAAAAGGGCAACAGTGCCCCAGGCCGTTCTGTCTCCAGCTCTGCAGAAAATGAGGGGGACCAAAGGACACCCCCAAAGACGCGTAGGCTGCTGACAAGGAGGACAGTCAGGATCTGATATCTACCATCTCTGTGCATTCCCTCACATCCCTGTCAAGAACTCACTACAGGAAATACGTTTCTCACTTTACAGCTGAGAGAACACGTGGAGAAGCGTGTTGCTGACCTCGAGCACCCCACGTTCATGGCAGGCCCTGGGCTGGGGGATGCAAGAGCAACCTGGAGTCCTGCTTGTGGAAACAAGCGGGACCTCACAAGGAAAGTGCCTGAATCAGGGCCGGAAACCTGGCTCTCAGCCTGTGTCGATAAAGTTTTATTGGAACGTGGCCCAGTGACGTGTTGGGTCTGGTGCTCTCGTACTACCACCCGAGAACAGGATGACCCACTCAGCCAAAAAAACATTTATGATGTGGCTCTTTACAGAAGCCATCTGCCCGCCAAGTGCAGACAGGCCAGAGCCTCCGTCAGGCCGTGTTTTCTGGGGGCTCCCGGGGCTCCCATGGAGAATAATGGCATACTTTGCTGCCATCCCCCGCACGTTCCCACGCCCATCACAGACGCAGCAAGAACAGTCGGGGCTCAAACGGGGAACGCAGCCCGTGTCCCCAGAGACCAAGAGCCGGTCCCCCAGGTACACGCTGGCGAGTTCACGGAGCTGACCCGACAGGTGCGCAGCTTTGCAAAATGTCAACAGAACAGAAAGGATTGAACCCAAGCATCCTCGATCAGCGTGTCCTCCCTACCGCCGTGGATTTCCCCACACCCTTCACGACACACCCACACCCACACCACAGACCCCACTCCCCCACACACCCCCACAGCCAGCACCTCGCGTTGGATGAACACGTCCAGCAGTGGGGTCAGCACGTCCACCAGCATGTCCACCAGCCGGCTGCAGGCGGGGGCAGCCTGGCAGTGGGCAGAGCCCCCTTCGTCACAGTAGGTGCCGTAGGCGCGGGCACAGGCCTCCAGCACCGCCACGTCTGAGTGCCGCTGCACCAGGCAGTCTAGCTCTAGCAGGGCTGCGTCCAGGTACTGCGCAAGGCGGGGGGGGGGGACAAAGGACTGGTCAGGGGATTACAGCACGGGGTGGAGAGAGAAGGTCAGGGAGTCATGAGGTCGAGGAGGAAACTGCCAGCGGAAAGGTCAGGAGATCAGCGAGGAGGTCGGGGGTTGAGGGGGAAGGCCAGGGGTTCACGGGCTAAGAAGAAAAGTCAGGGGGTCAAGGAGGAAAGGTCCGAGATCATACGGGGCACGGTCAGGGGTCATGGGGTTGAGGGGAGATAAAGGGTCAGGGAGAAGATCAGGGGTTGGGCGGGCGGAGGCCAGGGGATCATAGGGGTCGGAGGAAAGGTCAGGGATGGAGTGGAAGGTCACGAGGTTTGGCAGAAGGTCAGGGGCTAGAAGGAAAGGGCCAGCTGGAGCGCAGGGGGGCGGGGCATGGGGCCAAGAGAAAAAGGTCACAGGAGTTGCAAGCACAAGGGTCTTGACTCTGCCGCAAGAGTGCGTGATGGCTGACCCCAGCAGTGTGGACAGGGAGGAGGAAAGCAGCCCCCCACCTGAAACTCCAGGGAGAAGGGACGTGGCCCCCATCCTGGGACCCAGACGGGGTTGGGGGTGTGGACCCACAGAAGTGGGGGATGTAGACCCAGAGGAGAGAGGGACACGACCCCAGTGCAGGGGGACGTGGGCCCCAATGAAGGGGGCATGGACCCTGAGGAGGAGCGTGCCCCCTGCCCCGCGTGGAACTCCAGGGAGAAGAGACGTGGCCCCATCCCTGGACCCAGACGAGGGGGGTGTGGACCCTGAGAAGGAGGGGTGTGGCCCCCAGGCGTGGAGCTCAGGGAGGAGGAACAGAATCCTAGGACGTACCGAGCCCAGGCCGTCCATGTCGTACACGTCCAGGTTGCAATACTGTGGGATCTGCAGGAGGGGGGTCACCTTCTCTTTGTCTGCTGCAAACTGCCCAGAGAGGAGGCGTGAAGCGGAGCCTCGCCAGCCTCCCCTCGCTTCTGCCGCCTCCTGGCCTGCCCTGGAGCTCCCCCAGCCTCCCTGGGCTCTCGGCCTGAGGCCCTTCCCCACTTGGCACCTTGGAGAGCAGCCGGGGCAGCACCTTGACAAAGTGTCGGCTCATGTTGGCATGCTCACGCCAGCGGCGGGTCCCGTCCACCTCCCTGGCCGCCTGCAGGCAGAGCGTGCGTGGCTTGAGCCCATGACGGAGCCACGAGGGTCCCACGGTGGCCCTGGGACCTCCTCCCGCAGCACCGGGTCACACCAGCCAGAGCTGCCCCCAGATCAAGGACAAAGCTCCGATGGCTACTCTGCTGTTTCGTTTCCAACAAAGTGCTTCCGTGCAGGGACGCCATCAAGAACTGAGCTGTCTCCCCCAAGTTCGCACCTTACGGGTGGGCCCTAATCCAGTAGGACTGCTGTCACAAAACTGAGATGAGGGCCCAGAACCAGACATGTGCACAGAGGGGAAAATGACAGCCACGTGAGGACAGAGGCAGAGACGGGAGGGACTCGACCACAACCCCAGGGACGCCCAGGAGCCCCAGAAGCTGGAAGAGGCAGGAAGGACCCTCCCGTGGAGCCTCGGGAGGGAGCACGGCCCTGCCCCGTCTGGATCTCAGTAGTCTTGCCCCGCCTGGATCTCAGCAGCCCTGCCCTGCCTGGATCTGACTTCTGCTCTCCAGAGCTGGGGCAGAATGCAAAATTCCTGTGGTTTTAGGACCCCGGGATATGATCTTTTGTCCCAGCAGCGCTGGAGGCTCCCGCAGAGGCGATTCAAAGGCTGGCTGACCAACCACACGTCCTCGCACAGGGAGGACTGTGGAGTGCCCTCCCCGGGGAGGCCGATGGCAGACACAGGAACCAGGTGGCAGAGGGCTTGGCGGCCGGCAGGAGGGGTGGGCGGCAGCTGCGAGGCATGGCCAGCAAGACCTACCTGGGTGGCCAAGAGCCCCACCCACGGGGCCCGCGGCCAAGTGAGCAGCCGGGGCGGCAAGCACAAGGCGGAAGCGGCAGCAAGCGGAGCCCAGGGCCAGGCAGGCGGGGGCGCTGCGCGGCTGAGGCGGGAGCGGGCACCCACAGAGCCCCAGCACGAGAACCACAGCGGAGCGGTCAGCACAGGGGGCGAAGCACATCCACACAGGGGCGGGGGGGCACTGACTTTCTTGCCCAGTCGGCGGCCGGCAGGTGGGCGGCCCTCTGCAGCCTGTCGCACGGCGGCCACAAGCATCTCAATGAGCACTCTTTCCTGCTGGTTCGTCAGTGCTGCGGGGAGACAGGGGCCAGGTCAGCCCACTCGGACCCTCACCGGACACACAACGCTCTGCAGTGCTGCGCTGCTCTGAGAGGCCTCGGTGGCCCAGCGTGGGCTCAGGGCACGTGGGGAGCGTGGCTGGGCTCCTGGGCACAACAACGCCCCGGCGCAGCTCACGGACTCGGCGACGAGCAAACGATGGCAACCACGCCCAGCGCTTTGCTCAAACTGCACACAAAGCGAACCACTGTCGCCCGTTCACCGCAACGTGGGCTTGCTGCACACATCCCTGGGCCAGGACAGACACACGTGTTCTCATGACAACACCTGACAGTACCTACAGCCGCACACGAGCTCCCCTGGCACTGGCCCCATATCCAGGGACATGGGTCTAAACCCATCCAGGTGAGGGGACAGTCTGTCCACTGGCTGTTCTGCGGTGACTTTCACTCCCCAAATTCACAGCTAGCCAGAATCTCAGAACGTGAACTTGTGGGGAAATCAGATCTTTGTCGATGGGATGAACTGGAAGATCTGAGATGAGCTCAACCTGGATCGGGGTGACCCTAAATCCAATGGCAGGTATCCTTGTAAGGGACAGAAGAGGAGACACACACACAGAGGAGAAGCCACGTGAGGACGGAGGAAGAGACGGGATGGACGCGGCCATGAGCCCAGGGACACCTGGAGCCTCAGAAGCTGGAAGAGGCAGGAAGGACCCTCCCCTGGAGCCTCGGGAGGGAGCACGGCCCTGCCCCGCCTGGATCTCAGTGGTCCTGCCCCGCCTGGATCTCAGTAGTCTTGCCCCACCTGGATCTCAGCGACCCTACCCCGCCTGGATCTTAGAGGTCCTGCCCCTCCTGGATCTCAGACTCTATCTCCAGAGCTGCGGGAGGATGGATTCTTGTTTTAAGCCACCAGGTTTGAGATAATTTGTCACAGCCACTCTGAGAACCTCACACGTGGGTCCTCCTGTCCAGTGTCCCATATCCTAGAGTTGGTTCCCCCTACGAGCCCAGGTACAGCCAAGGTTCATACACAGAGTCAAGAAAAACAGAGACCACACGGCGGGGTCACAGTAAAGCAAGCATCCTCACGATAAAGAAACAGTCCCCTCCAGTGACCCCAGGGAGCATGGTTGAGGCTGCTGGTCCTGCCGGGAATGAGACGGGCCTGGCTGTCTGAGACACGGCACGGGGACTCCCGGCTATTAGCAAAGGACACCTGTGTCTGCAGCAGGGGAGAGGGGAGAGGGGGTCTTAGAGGGGCAGGGCCTCGGGTGCAGCTTGGGGGACAGTGTCCGAGGAGGAGTCGTCTCCCCGGGAGTGGTGTCTTGTGGGGGGCAGGGTCTCAGAGGGTTGGGGGAAGGGGGCCCCAGCTGCTGGGGGCTCATTCACCCCGACTGTGGGGCCCAGGCTTTGGGCTTCAGCGGCTCCCAGGCCGATCCTCTTACAGGAAAGCAGCCCGTGGCCCTCGTCCTGTGGACCCCCAACTAGAGACCTGTGAACCGCACCCTCAAGACCTGAGAACCTCTCACCCCAGGAAAGCGAGGCATGTGCTCCTCCCCCCAGCCAACCCCTCAAGGAGCAAACACGACACAGGAGGCACTGACGGACCTCCCTGCGCCACATACTGCCAACCGGTGTCACGGATAACGTGGGCAGACACCTGGCAGGACGGCGGGGCACAGCAGGGATGACGGGCCAGGGGAAGACGGGGGACGGTGGGGCACAGGACAGGGACAGTGGGACACAAGGTGGGGGACAGCAGGAAGCAGGACAGGGACAGTCGGACACGAGGGGGATCGTGGGACATGGGGACGGTGGGACACGGAGGACGGGGACAACGGGACAGAGAGTGGGACATGGGGGGACAGCAGGACACGGGGAGAGTAGGACACGGGGACAGCAAGACACGGGGACAGTGGGACACGGGGACAGTGGGACATGGGACAGCAAGACACGGGGACAGTGGGACACGGGGACAGTGGGACACGGACAGCAAGACACGGGGACAGTGGGACACGGGGGATGGGGACAGTGGGACATGGGGACAGTGGGACATGGATGGGGACAGCAGGGCACAGTGGGACATGGATGGGGACAGGGGGACACGGGGACAGTGGGACATGGAGACAGCAAGACACGGGGACAGTGGGACACAGAATGGGGACAGTGGGACACGGATATGGCAGGACATGGGGGGAAATGGGGATGGTAGGACACAAGAGGACAGCAGAATACAGGGAGATGGCAAGACACGGAGGACAGCGGGCCCTGGGGAGGATGGCAGGACATGGGGGGATGGGAGGACGGGGGGACATGGGGTGGGGGATGGTGGGCCTGGCAGGCACGGCAGGGAGGCCAGCAGGATCACGGCCCTGGTCCACGACTCAGAGCAGGCTTCTGGCCACGCTCACCTTGGCGCCCGCCACGTGGCTCCAGCAGCAGGGCCGTCATGCACTCCCAGTTCCGGACCAGGGCGGGCGCTGCCTCCCACAGGCCGTCCACCAGGTACGGGACATGTCTGTGGAACTGATAGGGATGTGCCAGACATGTGAGGTAAGAATGAGAAAGGAGCACACGTGATGACACGGGACGGGGAGGACACGGGACGACGACACGGGGTGGAGAGGACACGGCCATGACACGGGGCAGGGAGGACACGGGATGACGACACGGGGCGGGGAGGACACGGGATGACGACACGGGGTGGAGAGGACACGGGATGACGACACGGGGCGGGAAGGATACGGCGATGACACGGGGCGGGGAGGACACGGCCATGACACGGGGCGGGGAGGACACGGGATGACGACACGGGGCAGGGAGGACATGGTGATGACACGGGGCGAGGAGGACACGGGATGATGACACGGGGTGGGGAGGACACAGCGATGACACGGGGCGGGGAGGACACGGGATGACGACACGGGGTGGAGAGGACACGGCCATGACACGGGGCAAAGAGAACACGGGATGACAACACGGGGCGGGGAGGACATGGTGATGACACGGGGCGAGGAGGACACGGGACAACGACACGGGGTGGAGAGAACACGGCAATGACACGGGGCGGGGAGGA
>NC_058419.1:126459100-126459989 GCF_002201575.2 Neomonachus schauinslandi
GACACGGGGCGGGGAGGACACGGGATGATGACACGGGGCGGGGAGGACACGGGATGATGACACGGGGCGGGGAGGACACGGGATGATGACACGGGGTGGGGAGGTCAGGTAATGATACAGGCAGGAAGGGCCCCCTTCCCAACCCTCCCATGTTTGGACACATAAAGACACATGAGAACACCAACCCAGAGATGTGACTCCCACGTGCCCATAGCAAGTGTTGTTCACACAGGAACCAAGCCCCTTTCCAGCCCAACACGGGATGCGGGCATGGGACATAGGACATGGCATGGGACATGGGGTGCAGGGCATAGGACACGAGTCCGGGTCCCTCACGTGGCTCGGACATCCTGTCCCGGGACCCCACACGGCCACGCCCTCACCTCGCCCTGCAGGTAGAAGTCGATAAGCGTCTTCATGTTCTGGAGATTTCTATCAAACTCATCAGGGGGCTCTTGACCAAAGAAACCTTCATGGGGTGGAGGGGCCAGGAGCCTAGGGAGATCAGAGAAAGTGACCCCGACGTCGGCCTGGAGCGGGGGACCCTGTGCACCTGGCTGGGCTCCCAGGTCCTGTGGGGCCAGGCCGACCCACACTCCAGCATGCATGTCTGCACACACTCGCCACACAGAGACCTGGGGAGCAGGAATACCAGGAAGCCATGGGGGCGGGACACAGACCACGGAGGAAAGTTCTAGAACTGACTTCTGTCTGTCCGAGCTGTCAGCCCAGGCCAACACCGGGGAGGGAACCAACCACCAGACTGTCCCCAGTCGCTGCACCTCAAACCCCCAGAGAAGCCGAGAATGGGGAACTTTACCTGAACGCAGACCCGTTAGTGAGGGCAAGACAGCCAGATGGCCCAGGAAGGGGCCCTCAGGAGCAGAGG
>NC_058419.1:126459999-126467352 GCF_002201575.2 Neomonachus schauinslandi
GGGCAAGACAGCCAGATGGCCCAGGAAGGGGCCCTCAGGAGCAGAGGACTTCATGGGGCCTCAGGGACCTCAGGGGACCTCAGAGGATCTCAGGGACCTCAGGGGACCTCAGGGTCATGGGGCTTCAGGGGACTCAGAGGATCTCAGGAGGGCCTCAGGGGACCTCAGGGGCCCTCAGGGATCTCAGAGGGCCTCAAGGGACCTGAGGAGACTACAAGGACCCTCAGGGGACCTCAGGAGCAGGGGGCTTCAGGGGGCCTCAGGGGCCCTCAGGAGACCCTCAGGGGGCCTCAGGGGGCCTCAGGGACCTCAGGGGCACGGGGCTTCAGGGGACTCAGAGGATCTCAGGGGACCTCAGGGGACTTCAGGGGCATGGGGCCTCAGGGGACTCAGAGGATCTCAGGGGGCCTCAGGGGACTCAGAGGATCTCAGGGGGCTTCAGAGGACCTCAGAGGGCCTTAGGGGATCTCAGGGGCAGGGGGCCACCACCACCTCCTCAAATCAATCCACATGTGGACATGCCTGTAACACAGATCAAGTCAGTCTGCTCCCAGTCACACGCTTACCAGACTCTGGGTCAGCATGTCCTTCCAAGTGGTGCTCGTGTCCATCCTGTTCTGTCCCTCAGGGCCCAACACGTGCCATCCTATACAACCCCCTGGTCATGGGCCCTGCTGTTCTTGGGGGTCCTGGGGCCTCCTCCTGCCCCCCACCCTCCATGTGCACATCTGCAGCTGGTGGGATGTGGGACATGGGACATGGGACCCCACTTCCAACATCACAGTGACATCACAGCCCTGGAGACCCCATCAGGGGCCCCAGGGTGGCCAGGCACCCGCCTTACCTCTTACAGATGAGCTCGCCTGCGGCTGTCGCCATGGGCCTGTAGGCCGCATACACAAACTGGAACAGGAAGACATATTCCATGGCGGAGAACACGCCCACGTAGTGCCTGGGGGGAGATACTCGTGAGCCCAGGGCCCCTGCACACGGGGCTTTTCCACACAGAGCTGTGCACACGGGGCTTTGCCACACGGAGCTGTGCACATGGGACTTTGCCACACGGAGCTGTGCGCACGGGGCTTTGCCACACGGAGCTGTGCGCACGGGGCTTGGCCACACACGCCCGTCCCCAAGAGTAAACTGAGATTCTTTGTTGGGCCGATGGCCCCAACCTCGGCTTCCCCTAGATGTGGCCCCCTCAAATTCCGACCAGTCTGAGCTCACCCAGGGCAGCACACGTCCCAGGATTTGAGCTGAGCCCACATGAGAAGATGCCACGTGAGCAGGATCCCGGGAAGGCCTGCCCTCCACAGGGCCTCCAGGGTTAGAGTTGGTTCCTTCCCCTCTAGCCACCCGTGAGCCCCAAATTAGGGGAAAAGCACTCTGTCCTCTCCCGCGTGTGCACCTGGGGCACCTGTCAGCCCAACCCTGCCCAACCCTCCACCCCCAGGAGCGGCGCTCCTGACTCCAAGCAGGTGGCCATGCAGGGGCACACAGGAGGGGCAGCAGATGTCCACAGGCACCCATGGTGGGAGCAGTAGGGGGATTTCGGTGAGGGGCACCACTGACAGCATGTGGGGGGACATCACCAGCGTGACCCTTTGTCCAAATGCATCCACTGTGTCCACGTGTGACAGAGCATCCACATCACAGTGGAGCAATCTGCCGACGCGGCCACGTGGGCATCCCCAAACCAGCAGAAACCAGGGCAGGTGGCCTACGTGCCACCCTGCCTGGGGTTCGAATGAAGATGGGAGACCCCCAAGGACGTGGGGAGGCCCCAGATAAGTGAGTGGGACACCTGCATTCACGCTCGAGCACTGCACATGGCAAGGAGCACATCCGGCGGGTCCACGTCAGCCCTGTCCAGGCCTCAAGCCCCAAAGCCACACGGTTCTGCACCCACCTGGGGACTCAGGCCAAGGTGTGGCCCCAGGACCTGGCGCTTCGCTGCACAAGGCCCACGAGGTGCTGGCAGAGATGTAGCCGCGAGGCATGGGAGCAGGACAGCCAAGAGGATGGGTGTCCCGCTGGGAGTCAGGCCCGGCGAACACACGCTTCCTCCCCCTTGTGTCATACGGGCCTTCAACACATTAGACAAGGCCCACCCCACCGGGCAGGACGATGTGCTGTGCCCGCATGTCAGTCTACGCAGGGAACTCCTCACAGACTCTCCAGAATCACGGGTAAGCTGCGCCCCGCCCCCACTGTGAGCAGTCAGGTTGACACAAGGCTTCAACTGTTGTCACTTCCTTACAAAAGTGGGCAGCTGCCGACCTCCGGCCCATCTCAGACCCTCAGCGATGGGAGGGAGCCACTCGCGCGCTGGACAGCTTAAGTCAAGGAGCCCGCTCCGCGTGACCCACGGCCACCTGCCACGGTCCAGGCCCATCCGCTCGGCCGCCCATGCGCCTCACTGTGGGCTGCAGCCAGCTGGCAGACACACATCCTGGGATGTCCCCACCTCTGTCATCCTGAGCCAATGCCCACAACGAGCCTGCTTCTAGATGCGCGTGTCCACACGCCTCCTGGTGGGTCCCTCTCTCCGGAGGGCCCCGACGGACACGGCCGCCATGGGAACACCAGTGAGCAGGACATGCAGCTACCCTGGGCCACCCAGCCTGCACAGGGCAGGAGGCAGAGGCCACGACCCCAGGCTGGAGGGGCCCCCACAGCCAGGCCCACAGCGCCCCTGAAGGACACAGCACCTGCAGGACACAGATCTCAGACGGGGCCACTCAGAGCCCAAGCACGTGAGACAGAGCGAAGCCGCCTCAGAACGTGATGTGCGCACAGCGGAGACCCCGCGTGGGCGTGAGACACCCGGTGGCTGCGGTACCACATCCACGGCAACCCTGTGGCCCGGGACACAAATCCTCCATCCAGTTCTTCCAGCACCTTCTCGCTCCACGTGCGAGCACGCTCCCTCCTGCCACCAACTCCAGGTGCGTCCCGGGGTCCGCTGGGGGTGGCAGCCGGAGGACTAGATGGGGACCTCACAGCCCTGCCCAGGTGTCTTGTACTCATGTGTCAGGAGCCACACAGGTAAGAGCTTTTCTGTGTTGCTGTGAGGGGGCCCACAGCCCCGAGTGCACCCTGCACTGTGCTCGGGACAGTGGTGGGCACCAAGGCCCCAGTAGACACACATTCCCGCACCTGGTCCCCAACCCGGGTCACGGTGCCTGTGTGCACTCTGCCCAGACGGCTCCATTTTATAATATGTCAACTTATCACCCACCCACTGCTCCTGGCTGTGGGCATCGGGCCAGCTGCCAGCAGCGCCGGCCACTCACGGGACCACAGCACAGCACGGAGGAAGCCTGGAGCCCGGTCCCCAGCTGCAACAGTGTCCATCTGGGCTGCGCCGGATGCAGAGCCGTGAGAGGGTCCAACGCCCACCTGGGCCCGCTCTGTCCCCAGCACGGGGCAGACAGATGGCACCACGGGCAGGCACCCAGCCTCTGGGGTACAAGACGTCCCCACCGCACCCTCCCCAGTGTCTTCGCACAGGGGCCGAGCAGGAGGTCGTGTCCCCGTGTCCCCTATTCCAGTGCCGCCTCACATCAACATAGGACACCTGACTCAGTGAGCAAGGAGGCTGCATCCTGCAGTCGGGGCACGTCCAGGGGAACAAGAGCCCTACGTCCCAGCCTAAGTGCTACTGGGACCCAGGAGCTTCCAGAACGTTCTGCAGGCCCAGCCGATCGTAGCCACCTCCTAACGCTAGCCCCTCGGAGCCCCTGACACAGGGCCAGCAGCTGACGGAGAGGCCGGGACCCCAGAGAGAACCCCCAAACCCGAGCTCCAGGACCTCTCAGGCGATCCAACGAGCCCCTGCGGTTGATCGCGAGCAAGGATGTCGGCGGCAGAGTTCCGAAACCCAGCAGGAGCGCAAGCATACCCGAACACGAGAGCGGACGCTTGGCGTGCCTTACTTAGCCGAACACGCGCCTTTGCCCGCATGACCACACCCCCCCCACTGTCCGCCTCCAGCACGCGTGGGGGCACACGTGCCCTCCCGCCCCCAGCCAGTGGACACACGCACGGGCATGAGTACTTACACCCCGCGGGCCCGCGGCACAGGCGCGGGGACCTCCAGCCGGCGGGCACGCCGCACGTGCGAACTTACAGCCGGCGAGCGCGCGGCACCGACACGGGGACCTCCAGCGGGGAAGCGCGCGGCACGGGCGCGGGGACCTCCAGCGGGGAAGAGCACGGCACGGGCGCGGCGACCTCCAGCCGGCGGGCGCACCGCACGGGCGCGGGGACCTCCAGCGGGGAAGCGCGCGGCACGGGCATGGCGACCTCCAGCCGGCGGGCACGCGGCACGGGCACGGCGACTTACTCGGATATGAGCCTCAGGAGCTGCATGCACTCGGACGTGATTTCCGGCTGCCTGTCCTGCGTCATCGACAGGATTCGTTTCTAGGAAGAAAGATCACAAAACGAACAGGCTTCGTTCCAGCACCGTCTGCGTGACACCAGATGCGGCATGGGCGCGGGGACCTCCAGCAGGGAAGGGCACCCCCCGGGGCACCGCGCCCCCCCCCCCCCCGCCGCCCCCCGCGGGCTGCCCCATCGAGGCACCCCCACGTCAGCAGCCGACTGGCAGCCTGGCACCATCACCCCCGAGGCCGACGCGCACAACGCCAGCAGCGCCCTCTCCCGCCCCCACCCCACGGCCGGGGCCCCGCGCCCCCCGGACTTACAGCCCCGCCTTTGTTCTCTCCCCACAGCAGTACCGAGGATGTGGGGCTGGGTCGTCCCCTCGAGGGATGGGGCATCCAGCTACGTCGTTGGTGCCCTCAGATGGCAGCACCCCCCTCCCCCACGGGCGCTAGCACCCAAGCGTCCCCAGCTTTTCCTAGTGTCCCCAGCTGTCACCGCTGGTGCGGATGGACCGTGAGAGGGAAGTGTGCAGAAACAGGAAGCAGAAGCCTGGGACCCTCGGGGCTGCAGGGAAGCACTCTGCGGCCGCCTGCACCTGCGCTGCTGGCCGAGCACAGTCGCCCAAAGACCACGGTCCATATCCCTGCCGGTCTGGGGGGTGTGAGCTCCACACACGTGTGGCCATCCAGAGGACAAGCCTACATAGTGCTTCTTTCCTACGAGGGATGGTGGACGACTCTGCACAACCTCTCTCCCCAGAAACGGGCCATGGGTCCCGGCTGGCTGGCACACGGGGTCGGCACCACACCGTCCCCCTCTGTGGGGATTCACCACCACCCCCAGGAGGCCCTCCATGCCCCTGTGGACACTGGGGTGTCCGCCACTGGGCTTTCAACCTCCCCTCACTCCTCTCTACATGTGGACTTTACTTTTCCCAGAGACAGTGGGAATCGCCACGTGGAAGTTGGGACCACAGGGCAGGGCACATGGTCGTCCCCAGAGCCGCCTGACGTGAGACCCCGTCCCCAGAGCTGCCGGATGTGGGACCCCATCCCCAAATGCTGCCACTCATCATCTCACGGGGCTCACAAAACCAGGACCGGGAGCTTCTGCCCCCCTGGACACAACTGCGCCCTGACAGGGCCAGGGCGTGCTGCCCCCAGCTCGGCCCCTTGCACAGTGCAGTGTTCCAGGGTGCAAGGGTCTGAGCAATGGCGGGAGGTATGGGAGGGCCGCCTGCAACAGCCCCTCACCCTCATGGCGGGGGCCTCCCTGCACCCGAGGGAAAGGCGCACCCTGAGCTCCCAGACAGTACAGAGGACTGTGCTCCCGTCTTTCCCTGGTGCCCACTCTTCCTCAGGCGTGAAATCACTCTTCTGGGGGTCTCCGCGTCCTGGGAATGCTCCCGGGTCAGGGAAGACTTCTATAAATACATGGGCATGCGTGGCTCCTGGCTGTCTGGCCTCACTGGTTTCCTGCTCAACCCCGCTGGGGACCCTGACACGGTCAAGGAACGCTGGGTTCTCCCCCACACCCCCAAGGATGAGATGACCCCCACCGGGTGGCCCCTGCCACACAGGCTGGCCCTCCACGTTCACTGGGCACCTCCATGGCCCGACCCCTGCTCCCCTCCGGCCACGGGCCCCGGGTTGGAGTGCTCGACTGAGCGACGGTTGGGAGTCCTCCAGAATGGGCGGCGGGGTCTCGCGACAGCGTCCTGGGTGACGGCGTGGCCCCCGAACTCAGGAACAAACTGGGTACCAGTGCACCATGAGCTGCACTCCCGCACTGTCCCGTGCAGCCTACTACCGACCCACAGTCCGGAGCAGCTCTGAACCTCTGCGAGGGGACCCTGGAGATCAACGGCCTCAGCTGCTCCTCCATCAGGTCAGCGCTGCTGACCCGGCCAGCTTCTGCACCACAAGCTCGAGGTCAGCACCCCCACTGGCCCACGGGGGCTGTGCACACGCTCCAACCTCAGCCCTGCACACAGAGCACCCTGCTGCCGGGGTCCACGTCACCCGGCGGGCCGTAAAGCACGGGCAGCTGGGCCCTGGGCTCGGACACCCAGAGAAGCTTCCAGTTCAGCTTCTGCAGGACAACAGCCCCGAGCACCGGGCTGAGACGTGGCCAGCACTCTAGGCCAGCCGGCGGCTGCTGGACACGGCCCCGCTTCCACACATCCCCCGAGATGCTTGGGTACGTGGACACCGGACACCGGCCACGGGGGGCGCAGCAACGACACGCAAAATCTCACTCACCTTGAACTTATAGAAGAAAAGGCCCAACTTCATAGCCGACTCTCTTTTCTCATAGAGTGCCTTCAGTGCCAGGATGCACTTCATCCGCACACTCGCGTCCTTCGGGACAGAGGAACGGGGTCCGGTTACCACGGAAGGGCAGCTCCCCACCACAGACTCTCGCCAGAAATGCCTCTGTCCGTGACAGCGCAGGTCAGCCCTCAGCCTAAAACGTTCTAGGTGGGACATGGGGCTTTACAACCCCCGCACAGTCCTGAAATACGCCTGCTGGGGTCTGAACTGTGCATCCCAAAGTCACATGTTGAAACCCTTGCCCCCAGGACCTCAGGATGGGGCCGTATTGGGAGGTGGGGTCTTTAAAGAGGGGATTAAGTTGTAAAATGAGGTCACAAGGGTGGGCCTGATCCCATAGGATTGGTGTCCTTACAAGAAGAGGGGATGACGGCACAGATATCCACAGAGACAACCACGTGAGGACACGGGGAGAAGACGGGGTCCACATGCCAAGGAGAGAGGCCTCAGGAGGAACCAACCTCAGCCCCGCCTGGATCTCAGACTCCCAGCCTCCAGCCCCACCTGGATCTCACACTCCCAGTCTCGGAATGCCTGGATCTCAGACTCTAGCCTCGGCCCCTCCTGGATCTCACACTCCTAGCCTCCAGACCCATCTGGATCTCAGACTCCCAGCCTCAGCCCCTCC
>NC_058419.1:126467852-126469252 GCF_002201575.2 Neomonachus schauinslandi
GCACCCCCTCCCCCCCCACAGTGACCCCAGCCGGCCCAACTGGCACCTGGTGTCCGCGCTGGTCCAACAGCTCCATGTAGTACTCGTGTCCCTCCTCCATCTGGGACCCTGCCCCCCTGCGCACAGTACGTCCTCACCCCTGCATACCCCCACCTCCGGTCCACCCCCTCCCCCCCGCAGTGACCCCAGCCGGCCCGTCCCGCACCTGGTGTCTGCGCTGGTCCAACAGCTCCATGTAGTACTTGTGTCTGCCCTTGAGCTTTGTGATGCTCTCGATCTCGTACAGCCGCTGGGCCGTGCGCCTGCCTGTGCAGATGCCCTGGTTCACGCTGGCCAGCGCCGTCAGCAGCTTCATGGCTGCCAGCAGAGCAGGCCGTGACCCTGGGGCTGGGACCCCAGGGCCGTGACCCCAGCGCTGGGCTCCACCTCCCACCGGAGTGACCGTTATGCCAGTACTCAGAGGGGGCCTGGGGGTGAAAGGGGCTGGGAGGTCGGGGCGGCTGGAGGGCCTGCCGCGTCCTGCCCCTTGCTAGGTCACAAGAGTGGGTATGGTCACACGTACGTGATGACCACGCATGCAGACCCGAGAACACATCTCAGTGTCCCCAGGGTGTGCACACACCCCACGACCTTCCCAGCTGCAAGGTCACATCAGTGCCCCAGAGCCGGCAGGATTCAACCAGGTGGAAAATGTCCTCAGAGGGCACGCAGGGCCAGGACCAGGGCGGGAAACGTGCTTCTGCTGAACAACCCCAGCTCAGCAGGCTGCGAATGCCCGAGGGAGCCTCGCCATGACCGGGACACATGGCGGCTCGGGACCAGCAGTCCAAGGTCAGAGTTCACACGCAGGACCCTCCGACGGCACATGGCACCATTCACACCGTGTCCCCTGCAGACCCAGACGTGGGGACGAGACACACGCAGCCCCTGTGTGGCTGAGACACCCTTACACACAGGTCGAGAGAGCCCTAATCTGCAGGGACCCGTCTGACACAGGACCTGAGTCCCTGTGGGACACATCTCACTAAAGCATCGTCTCCAACTTTGGATTTCTTCATGGTTCCTAATAGGTCCCTGCAAAGATCACGCTTCCTTACCAACATTTCTGTGTGAGGATGACTCCGCAGACTGCTAGAGGTCAAGGGACACTGCACCTTCCGGAAGGATGCAAAACTCACAGGACTTGTAACACAGACCCTCCTACCAAGTCCCTGTGGTCAGCACTGACCGCTCAGAGTGTGTTCCAGGAGAAGATACACCAGGTACTGACAGCTGATCAATAACCCGATTTGTTTAATTGACAGTCACTTAGAAAGACAACAGCCCAGGGACAGGAGAAACAGGACACACCCAGGTGGGCCAGCCCTAGGGGCTCCTGTAGGGACAGAGGGACAGGACAC
>NC_058419.1:126469262-126470137 GCF_002201575.2 Neomonachus schauinslandi
GGGGCTCCTGTAGGGACAGAGGGACAGGACACGCCCGGCTGGGCCAGTCCCGGAACTGATGAGCCCACCCTCTCTGCAATGTCAGCCTTGCACACCGTGCCCACCCATCACGGCCTTTGCCATGGAAGATGAACAGGACCCACTTCCAGTATTCCCGAAGCAAACGTCCCTCTGTGGCTTCTCCACCCCTCCAGCTCCTGGTGTCCACCCGCCCAGCAGCCTCTGCCCCCTGCAAGCCAGCACACTGGCAGCCCCGGGTGTGGACACTAGCCCCGGGACAGGAGAAGCCCAGGCTGAGGCCCCTGGGCCTGGGTTCGTGTCCCGTGGCCCCTGCCCCCATGGCCCCTGCCCCCACGGTCCCTCCCTGCCCCTGGTCACACGGCCCCTGCCCCCATGTCCTCGGGCCCCTGCCCTCCGTGTCCTGTGGCTCTTGCCCCCCAGGTCCGTGGCCCCTGACCCACGGCCCCTCCCTGCCCCTGCCCGAGCCAGCAGGAGCCCGGGCAGGGCCCTGTGCAGCATCTGACCTGCCAGGGAGCTGGTGTGCCGCAGGCTGTACACGGCCGAGTTGGTGAGGCCGCTGAGCATGCAGATCACCGTGTCCATGAGGTGTCCATCACACAGCACCGAGGAGTGTGTCTGGTGCACCAGCAGCTCTGTGAACTCACAGAAGTTCACCCGAAACCTTTTCCAGAAGGGCCCTGGCCCCACGATGGGGTAAAAGTCACTCTGCTGCGTTCAAGACAGAACAAGGGAAGACGGGGTCAGATGCTGTGCCGGGTCTGGGCCCATCCCACCATCATGACATACAGCTCTGCTCCTGCACAAGGGACTCTGGGTCACATGACCACACGCTGAGCCTGCACTTGGGGGGGGGG
>NC_058419.1:126470237-126472994 GCF_002201575.2 Neomonachus schauinslandi
AAATCTCCCAGACCAGCACTTGGGGGGGTCACACGTCTACTCTGACACAGGGTGACCCCCAATCTCCCAGACCTGCACCTGGAGGGTCACACGTCCACTCTGACCCAGCATGACCCCCCAATCTCCCAGACCTGCACCTGGAGGGTCACACGTCCACTCTGACACAGGGTGACCCCAAATCTCCCAGACCAGCACTTGGGGGGGTCACACGTCTACTCTGACACAGGGTGACCCCCAATCTCCCAGACCTGCACCTGGAGGGTCACACGTCCGCTCTGACCCAGCATGACCCCCCAATCTCCCAGACCTGCACCTGGGGGGTCACACATCCAATCTGACACAGGTGACCCCCAGTCTCCCACACCTGCACCTGGAGGGTCACACATCCACTCTGACCCAGCATGACCCCCCCAATCTCCCAGACCTGCACCTGGAAGGTCACACGTCCACTCTGACACAGGGTGACCCCAAATCTCCCAGACCAGCACTTGGGGGGGTCACACGTCTACTCTGACATAGGGTGACCCCCAATCTCCCAGACCTGCACCTGAAGGGTCACACGTCCGCTCTGACCCAGCATGACCCCCCAATCTCCCAGACCTGCACCTGGAGGGGTCACACATCCAATCTGACACAGGTGACCCCCAATCTCCCAGACCTGCACCTGGAGGGTCATACATTCACTCTGACACAGAGTGACCCCAAATCTCCCAGACCTGCACTTGGGGGGTCACACGTCCACTCTGACATAGGGTGACCCCAAATCTCCCAGACCTGCACCTGGGGAGGGTCATCCATCCATTCTGACATAGGGTGACCCCAAATCTCCCAGACCCTGAACTTGGGGGTCACACATCCACTCTGACACAGGGTGAACCCAAATATCCCAGACCCTGAACCTGGGGGTCACACGTCCACTCTGACACAGGGTGAACCCAAATCTCCCAGACCCTGAACCAGGGGGTTACATGTCCACTCTGACACAGGGTGACCCCTAATCTCCCAGACCCTGAACCTGGGGGTCACACGTCCACTCTGACACAGGGTGACCCCAAATCTCCCAGACCCTGAACCTGGGGGTCACACATCCACTCTGACACAGGGTACCCACACTCCCATTCCTACATTGGGGGTTCACATATCCACACCCACCACAGTGACCCCAGCTCTCCCAGACCCTGCACCTAGCAGGGGTCAGATATACACACTCACCCACTGACCCCAACCCCCTGAGACCCAGAACTTGGGGGTCACATATCCATACCCACCAGGATCACCCCACCTCTCCCACACCCTGCACCTGGGCGAATGGTCCCACGTCCCCCTGGTCAGGTCTGTAGGCTGTGTGGGTGGACCCCCACGTGTGGGAAGGAGCCAGGTCTCTAGGACCTCAGGTCACCCTGAGGAAAGCGTGCAGGCACCTCCCCAACACTCATCCCAGAGAAGCCGGGCCCTCCTGTTTTTCACTCTGGTTCTGGCTGATTTCAGGTGCTTTAAATATTCATTGTGAACGTGAAAGGTACTTAAAAGCATACTTTGGCGCTTTGGGGGCTTAGCGCATTCCTGTTCCCGCTGAGCTGACAAGAAACTCCAGTGACTCTGCCAGGGGTGGAGTCAGGGACAGGGAATGGGAAAGAGAAGAGATCACCGTGGGCTTGCAAGGGTGGACGGCACAGCTCACCAGCCGCCCATCAGCCTTCCTGACTCCTTCCTTCATGTGCCCCGCAATCAAGTCATCAGACAACCCGCCTCCAATCTCTTTCCACGCACGCGGCAAGGGGTGCATCAGGAGAACCGGCCTCCGGCCTCTATCCACACGCACGACAAGGGGTTCATCAGGTGAACTGGCCTCCAGTCTCTATCCACGTGCACGGCAAGACGTTCATCAGGAGAACTGGCCTCCAGTCTCTATCCATGCGCACGGCAAGGGGTGCATCAGGAGAACTGGCCTCCAGACTCTATCCACGCGCACGGCAAGACGTTCATCGGGACAACCCGCCTCCAGCCTCTATCCAGACACACCCCCATTCCGAGGCTAGACCAGGTCACTAACGGGGTTACAAACATGTCCTGAAACCACCCCCCCATTCTGAGGCTAGACCAGGTCACTAACAGTTACAAACCTGTCCCGAAACCCCCCATTCCGAGGCTAGACCAAGTCACTCACCGGGTTACACATGTCCTGAAACCCCCCATCCCGAGGCTGGACCAGGTCACTAACGGGGTTACAAACATGTTCCGAGACCCCCCATTCCGAGGCTAGACCAGGTCACTAACCGGGTCTGCAAGGTCGGTCCTCACTCCCCAAACTCAGTGCACTTTGTGAGAAACCCTCCCACACCCTCGTTGTGAAATGCACTAATACATGGTATCTCATCTACACACACGAGATGGTGAGGAATGAATGATATGAAGGACACTAGGTGAATCTCCAGCCACAGGACACCTGCAGTGGCTGTGCCAGGGGCCGGCCACACAGCACCCTACAACAGCTCCTGTTCTACCCTTCTCCACCCAGATGTGGATGGCCACAGAAACCCTGACGGCTTGGGTCGTTCCAACAGTGACAGTCACAACAGCATGCAGAGACTACAGCACAGACTACACAGAACATGGTCAGCTCTAAATGTGCCAGTGTGGATGGAACACAGGGCTAAATGTGTCAGTGTAGACAGAACACGATCAGGTCTAAATGTGCCAGTGTAGACGGAACAGTCAGGTCTAAATGTGCCAGTGTAGACGAACATGATCAGGTCT
>NC_058419.1:126473004-126473231 GCF_002201575.2 Neomonachus schauinslandi
AACAGTCAGGTCTAAATGTGCCAGTGTAGACGAACATGATCAGGTCTGAATATGCCAGTGTAGACAAAACACAATAAGGTCTGAATGTGCCAGTGTAGACAAAACATGATCAGGTCTAAATGTTCCACTGTAGATGGAACACGATCAGGTCTAAATATGCCAGTGTAGATGAACATGATTAGGTCTAAATGTGCCAGTGTAGACGGAACAGTCATGTCTCCATGACA
>NC_058419.1:126473241-126480981 GCF_002201575.2 Neomonachus schauinslandi
AAGTCTAAATATGCCAGTGTAGACAAAACACGATCAGGTCTAAATGTGCCAGTGTAGACAAAACACAATCAGGTCTAAATGTCCCAGTGTAGACGAACATGATCAGGTCTAAATGTGCCAGAGTAGAGGGAACAGTCAGGGTTCCATGACACAGCATAGATAAAATACAATCAGTTCTAAATGTGCCAGTACAGACAAAACACGATCAGGTCTAAATGTGCCAGTGTAGACGGAACATGATTAGGTCTAAATGTGCTAGTGTAGACGGAACAGTCAGGTCTCCATAACACAACACAGACAAAACATGATCAGGTCTAAATGTGCCAGTGTGGACAGAACACCGTCAGCGCTCCATGACACAGCACAGACAAAACACGATCAGGTCTAAACGTGCCAGTGTAGACGGAACACGATCCAGTCTAAATGTGCCAGTGTAGATGGAACAATCAGGTGTCCATGACACAGCGTAGACAAAACATGATCAGGTCTAAATGTGCCAGTGTAGACGGAACATGATCAGGTCTAAAAGTGCCAGTGTAGACAGAACAGTCAGGTCTCCATGACACAGTGTGGACAAAACACGATCAGGTCTAAATGTGCCAGTGTAGATGGTACACGATCCAGTCTAAATGTGCCAGTGTAGATGGAACAGTCAGGTCTCCATGACACAGTGTAGACAAAACACAGTCAGGGCTTCATGACACAGCATAGACAAAACATGATCAGGTCTCCATATGCCAGTGCAGACAGAATAAAGTCAGATCTTCAAGACACAGCGTAGACAAAACATGATCAGGTCTAAATGTGCCAGTGCAGACGGAACATGATCAGGGTAGACAAAACAGTCAGGTCTCCATGACACAGTGTAGACAAAACATGATCAGGTCTAAATGTGCCAGTGTAGACAGAACACAGTCAGGGGGCTCCATGACGCAACGCAGACAGAACAGTCAGGGCTCCATGACACAGCGTAGACAGAACATTGGCAGGTCTAAACTTCCCAGTGTAGACAGAGCATGATGAGATCTAAATGTGCCAGTGTAGAGAGAAGAGTCAGTTTCCATGACACAGAGTAGAAAGAACACTTTCAGGTCTAAACGTGCCAGTGTAGACAGAACACACTCTGGTCTAAATGTCCCAGTGTAGACAGAACATGATCAAGTCTAAATGTGCCAGTGTAGACGGAACACAGTCAGGGCTCCATGACACAGAGTAGAAAGAACACTGTCAGGTCTAAATGTGCCAGTGTAGACAGAACACGTCAGGACTCCATTACACGGTGTAGACAAAACATGATCAGATCTAAATGAGCCAGTGTAGACAGTACACGTCAGGACTCCATTACACAATGTAGACAGAACATGATCCGGTCTAAATGTGCCAGTGTAGACAGAAGAGTCAGTTTCCATGACACAAAGTAGAAAGAACACTGTCAGGTCTAAACGTGCCAGTGTAGACAAACTCGCTCTGGTCAAATTATCCCAGTGTGGACAGAACTCACTGGATGAACTCACTTTTGCAGAACAGGTCAGGTCTGACTGTCCCACCGCGCACAGAGTCTGGCTTCACCTTGTCATTTAAAGCAACACGCCATGCGACCTAAGTGCACTCAGTGTGGACTGAGCACAGTCAGGTCCTGTCGCATTGTGGACAAGACTCGGAGGCTCTACTGCACTCAGTGTGGACAGGACGGGGTCGGGTCAGCCCGAGCCCCCCTCGCCGCAGTCCGGATAGAGTGAGGTCTGCGTGCATTGTGCCGGCAGGACCCCGTCCGCAGGGCCAGCTCAGGCGGCTCCCGTGGGAGCCGGGCACACGGCCGCAGTCCCTCGTCGGTGATCAGGGCGCCCACCCCGTGCTGGGAACTCCACGGGAACCACCCGGGGCTCCGTCAGCCTCGGGCGTCCCGGGAAGCCCCACAGAACCACCCCATTTTTTTTTTTTTAAAGATTTTATTTATTTTTTAGAGAGCGAGTGAGAGAGAAACAGCATGAGAGGGGAGAGGGTCAGAGGGAGAAGCAGGCTCCCCGCTGAGCGGGGAGCCCGATGTGGGACTCGATCCCAGGACCCTGGGATCATGACCTGAGCCGAAGGCAGACGCTTAACCATCTGAGCCACCCAGGCACCCAGAACCACCCCATTTTTAAACAATGGAATGTGTGTTACCAGTTTCTCTGGCCACATGATGGTCAGGATCCAGGGGTAGGCCAGAAACTTCTTGTAGTACAGCCCAGTCTCCTGCAAGGACAGACGAGACGTGCCGGTCAAGTCCAGCGTCCCCGGCTGCAGCGCATCCCGGCAGGACAGGCCCATGCAGCGCGGGGTGCTGGGAGCTGGGCTGCATCCCCCCTGGAGGCCGAAGCCCGTGGGTGAGGGGGGAACGGCTCTGAGCAGCCGACAGCATGCACAGCCTGTCTCCACAACAGCAGTCCACGTCCACCTTCGCGTCAGTGTCCTCGGGAGCGGTGTGGATGGACTGCGTCTGTGGCGCTCAGCCACTCCGTGTACTCGGCTGGCACTGAGAGCATGCACTGTGTCATCTCTGGAAGCCAGCATGGGGAGACGCCACTCTGCACAGAGGACCCAGGAGCGCTGGAGCCTCTCATGCTCACCAGCCACGTCTCCATACGGCCAGTGCCGTGGCTGTGCGTGTCACCCTGCCTGCTGCGGGCCCTGCACAATATGGCATTTCCCTACACCGTGTCCAGGGGCCTGCTCTTTGGGAAGCGCAGGGTCTCCCGTGAGGCACACAGGCTGAGGGGCAGGCAAAGCCCCCACTGCTGCTTCAGAGGTGGGGGGAGACCGAACGGGACCCCGATCTGGTGACGGGAGCTCTCTGAGGAAAGAGGCCCAACTGAGTCAGGGACACGCTGAGTGACCCCAAGGAAGGAGCTAATTTCGGGGACACAGAGGCTGGAAGCAAGTAGGGGCATCCTCCTCAATTACGGGCCTGGGCTCTCCAAAGTGCCAAACTTGTGGGCTTCAAGGGAGCCCGGGCACAGATGGCTAAATGTCGTGTGGGGACCTTAGCTGGACCCTGAAGGGGACAGAAACAAACGTGAAGGACATTCCTGAGACAGGCATGGTAATGTGTGCAGACCCTTCACACAGAGGTTGTCCTCCAGCGACTTAGAGTGCCCAAGAGTGAGGACAGGACCACGGTCACACAGGAGCCCCCACGGCCACACACAAGGACACAGGGCCCAATTCAGTCTACAGCCCCCTTACGGGCAGTTCTGGTGAACACACACAGCGGCAAACACACCTGTGCATATGCATGAACCTGCACACACACACTCGCACGTGCACACGTGCATTTGCTCGCTCACGTGCAGTGCACACGTGTGTGCATTCACACCACAGAGGCACATGCACATGCATGGGGGATAAGGTGAAGACAGCACACACACGTGCATTTGCTCGCTCATTTGCACAGTGCACACGCGTGTGCATGCACAGCACAGAGGCATAGGCACACGCATGGGGGATAAACTAAAGATGGAATACACATGTGCACTCGCTCACGTGCACACCGCACATGCGTGTGCATGCACAGCACAGAGGTACATGTGCACGCATGGGGATAAGCTGAAGATGGAATACACACGTGCACTCGCTCACGTGCAGTGCACACACGTGTGCATGGACAACACAGAGGCACATGTGCACGCATGGGGATAAGCTGAAGACGGCACACACCCACGTGCATTCGCTCACATGCATAGTGCACACGCGTGTGCATGCACGGCACAGAGGCACATGCACGTGCATGGGGGATAAGCTGAAGACGGCACACACATGCATTTGCTCGCTCACGTGCACAGTGCACACGCGTGTGCATGCACGGCACAGAGACACACGTGCACACATGGGGGATAAGCTGAAGACAGCAGAGCATTAGTTGCTGAATAGAGGTGCACACGCGTGTGCATACACGGCACAGAGGCACATGCACGTGCATGGGGGATAAGCTGAAGACAGCAGAGCATTAGTTGCTGAACAGAGGTGAAGTTTATGTATTCTTCCCCTTTTCTTACGTTTGACGTTGCTCCAAATAAAAAGTTAAAAGAAAACAGTTACCGTTCACGGACTTGATTCACAAGACTTTCTGAAGACACTTTCTAAGTATTTTAAGATGTGAGAAATTTTGTAGATATTATGTCTGTTCGCTGAAAGGATGAGTTCGCATACAGTGGAACATGACGCAGCCTTGAAGGGGAAGGATATTCCTATGCCTGCTAGGATGTGGATGGAGCTTGAGGACATGAGCCAAACACAGGACAAATCCTGTGAGACTGCACGTACACGGGGTCCCTAGAAGAGTCCCATCCACAGAGACAGAGAGTAGATGGTGGGGCCAGGGACCCGGGTTGGGGGACCGGGAGATAGTGTTTGATTTCAAGTTGGGATGAAGGAAAGTTCTGGAGACGGATGGTGGGGATGGTCGCACAACAGTGTGAATGCACCCAATGCCACTGAGCTATGCACTTGAAATGGTTAAGACGGCAAATTGTATGCTGGGTGTATTTTTCCACAATGAAAACAACGTGTTAAACAAGAGAAAATCGTCTTTAAATGCAAGGAGGTGCTTGAGCTCACTAACAGTCCGGGGAACTGAACCATGCATACAACTACGAGACTGGCAAAAACTATCCGGCAGCCAACACTGACAGGGATGAGGAGCCACGCAGCCTAACGCACACGTGGAGATGCCATGAAAACAAGCTGGCCTCACACCACAAAGTCAAACGTGCATACATTCATTACACGCAAACACGGGAACACGGACAGCAGGACCCACGGACACACACGTCCACAGCCACACAGAGAAAAAACTCAAAACCAACCCGAATGCCAACAGAAGCAGAATGGGGACATGAACCACGCACATGCATGCGATGGAACATTCCACAGCCATGACACAGACGTTTACTCAACATTATTCACGTGTATATAATTTCCTAAATTGTGTGTCTGTGTGACGGAGCCTCAGAGACGCCACGCTGAGCGCTGGTGTCTCCCGGGCACAGAGCTGGAAGCCGGGCAGAGCGGGGCTGGCATGCATGGGTGCCCATGCGCAGCAAAGCCACAGTGCCGAAATACTGGGAGCACCAAGTTCAGGGACATACTCCTGTCACCGTGGGGAGGTGGTCCGGACGGGCACAGGGCACGTCTGGGGACCTGCAGGCCTCGCTCTGTTTCTTCCTCTGGACAACGGCCACGTGAGTACCATTTCATAGCCATATTTTTTCCATACGTGACAGAATGTCCCATATTTATGGTTCACGTTAGTCTTTATAAAGTAACACGGAGCCCCAAAAGGCCCGCTTCTCCCAGGGAAGCAGAGGAGGACAGCTCCTACCCAGGAAATGGGGATGCCTCAGCTCCTTCCACCCCCAGCCCTGATCGCAAGCCCGCGTGCCCGGGGGGGCCAGGGTAGCGCCGCTCAGGAGGAAGCTCCCGTGACCTCAGGCACCAGGCTCACGGAGAGCGCGGAGCCCGCCCCACCTGGTCAAACTTCTCGGTCATTTTGTGCACCACGTTCTGGCCTTGGTTGCTCTGGTACAGCTCGGCTGTCACCATCCCTGCGAGAGAAAGGAGGAAACGTGGTTCAAGCCGACCCTCCTCCTAGGGGACACCACCTCGTCCTTGAGAGAGGGTGGCGAAGCCACTGCACCTAGCCTCACTGGCTGGGCTCTACACGTGCTGTGGCCCCCGCACAACAGTGTGAATGCGTGTGTAAAGCCACGGGGCTTTCAGGAGGCACCCTCAGGGCGCCCAGCCAGATGCCGCGGGGGCTTCTCGACAGGCCGGTCCTGGCCCCACAGCCCCTGCGTCAGGTTCCGGAGGGAGGACAAGGCCCCCGGCTGTTCGCTGGTGATGACGACTGATGGAGATGGAATGCGCATAGCGAACAATGGACTCGTAGTAGGAACCTCAGCAGTGCGTGTATTCACCGCGGTCACCCATCGCTACAGCCCACTGTAGGAAGCCCCCACCCCCCCCACAGTGGTGGTCCCCTATCATTTCCCTGACCCCAAGAACCGCTGAGACGCCGTCCATCTGTGGACATGCCCGCTCTGGACATTTCGTGCACATGGGGTCAGCCAGCGTGGACTGAGGTGCCTGCATCTCTCCCTGAGCACCATGTGTTCAAAGTCCTCTACGTGGCAGCAAGGGTCAGTGTTCCCTGCTGGGCAGGACCGAGTGATTTTCATGCTCTGTGTGTTTAACTGCCCCCTTGTACACAGCTAGGAGAGCTTCGGTTTCCGGCATTCTTGCAGCATAACCTGCGCTGTTCATCAGCACCCGGAGGTCCCCGTGTGGAGGCTGACGGCCCAGCTGCCCTGGGCCCCGCTGACATGCTGTGCTGACCGGAGCCCCAGGAGGGAGGGTGTGACGACCCCACACGTGTCCCGTCCGGCGGCCTGAGGCTCCTGTGAAAGCAGCTCACTGGCCAGCATCCTGTGTGAGCCGCAACATGGGCGCCAGGCAGGAGACAGAGAACTGTCACGGACCACAGCGTGGCCCTCCGCTAGAGCCCACCCACAGCAACCCCCAACTTGGAAAGAGCCGAGGCTCCAGAGAGGCTCCTCCCTGCTTCTTCCAGCTTCTGGGGCTCCAGGTGTCCCTAGGCTTGTGGCCGCGTCCCTCCTGTCTCTGCCTCCGTCCTCACGTGGCTTCTCCTCTGTGTCCGCATCTCTCCCCTTCTCCTTTTTTTTAAGATTTTATTTATGTATTTGAGAGAGAGAGAGAGAGCGCATGAGTGGAAGGGGGCAGAAGGAGAGGGAGAGAGAGAGGATCTCAAGCAGACTCCCCGCTGAGCACAGAGCCTGACTCAGGGCTCAATCCAAGCCTAAGAGCATGACCTGAGCTGAAACCAAGAGTGACACACTTAACTGACTGAGCCACCCAGGTGCCCCTGCGTCCCTCCTCTTACAAGGACCAAGTCTTGCGGGACTAGGACCACCCTAAGGACTATCTTACTACTCACAACTGCAAAGGTCCTTCTTCTCAACGAGGTCACATCCTGAGGTCCTGGGGTCAGGACGTGGACGGATCTTACCTTGGGGGGGACAATCACCCTTCGCTCTGAGATAATGGTGCTCACAGAAGAAGCAAGTCTCCAACCTACACTAAACCAGCCTCTGGAAAAGCCCCAGCCCGCCCAGTCTCTTACAACCACATGTGGGCAGGAAAGGCAAGCCGAGCGGGCCCACGTGTGGGGACGCCCACGAGTGTCCAGGAGCAGGGCTCACCTTCACAGCCACAGCACTGGACGAAGAAGCTGATGAGGTCCAGCAAGGCCAGCTCCCTGTCCTCTTTATAGGACTGCACCCACTCCTCGACGGCTGTCTGCAGGGGCAAGAGCCAGGGGTGAGGTGTGTGGGACCGGCCAGCCATGAGGACACATGTGCGATCATGAATATGATCCCAGTGGTGAGCACTTGTGTGTATCTATGTGCACATGTGTGATCAGGTGCATGTGATGGGCAGCAGTGAGCACTTGTGTGTGTGTGTGATGAGGTGCATGTGATGGCCAGGGGTGAGCACATGTATATACATGTGTGATCAGGCGCGTGTGTCAGGCTGCAGTGAGCACTCGTGTGTGTGTGTGTGTGTGTGTGATGAGGTGCATGTGATGGGCAGCAGTGAGCACGTGTGTGTACGTGTGTGATCAGGTGCATGTGTCAGCGGTGAGCACGTGTGTGTACGTGTGTGATCAGGTGCATGTGACAGGCA
>NC_058419.1:126480991-126482558 GCF_002201575.2 Neomonachus schauinslandi
GTGTGTGCATGTGTGTGATCAGGTGTGTGTCGGGAAGTGGTGAGCACTCATGTATGTGTGCACGTGTGATCAGGTGGTGTGATGAGCAGCAGTGAGCTCTCATGTGTGATCAGGTGCGTATGTCAGGCAGTGATGAGCACGTGTGTGTACGTGTGTGATCAGATGATGTGTCGGGCAGTGGTGAGCACGTGTGTGTGTGATCAGGTGCATGTGACGGGCAGCAGTGAGCACTCGTGTGTGCGTGTGATGAGGTGCATGTGACAGGCAGCAGTGAGCACGTGTGTGTATGTGTGTGATCAGGTACATGTGACAGGCAGTGGTGAGCACGTGTGTGTACATGTGTGATCAGATGCGAGTGATGGGCAGCGCTGAGCATGTGTGACGGGCACACATGACCACTGAGCGGGCCAGGCAGCACAGGCTGCAGTGGGTGCGGCCGTGACTCTGCAAGGACACCCGGTCTCCAGGTGGCGCGAGAAGCGACAAACGCCAGACGGGCCCCCACGTCTGCTGCACCCCCGCACCCGCCCCACCGCACGCACCCCACAGCAGGCAGTACCTGCACCGAGTTCTTCCCCAGGGCGACCATCTCAAAGAGGGTCACCTCTGTGGTGAAGGCCACCTTCCTCTTGCGGTGCTTCCGCGGTGGCCGCCCTCGCCGGCGGGTGCCAGGCCCACTGACATCTTGGCCCCCCGAGGGTGCTCCCTGCGCCTAAAACCAAAGGAGGCCATGACGGGGCTGCACCCTGCATGGGAAGCTCTGTGTCCCGGGGAGGGTGAGGAGGGTGCACCGTGTCTCAGGACAGAGCACAGGACGCCGTGTCTGAGGATGGGAATGGGACAGTGTCTCAGGACAGAGGAATGTGCTCAGGACGGGGCGGGGATGCGATGTCATGACATAGAGGACCCAGTGTCTCAGGATGGGGAGGGGATGCAGTGTCAAAAGACACAGGAGGGGACACAGAGTCTGAGAACATAGGAGAGGACCCAGTGTCTCAGGATGGGGAGGGGACATGGTCTCTGATGACATAGGAGGGGACATGGTGTCTCAGGATGGGGAGGGGACATGGTGTCTGATGACATAGGAGGGGACCCAGTGTCTCAGGATGGGGAGGGGACGTGGTATCTGAGAACATAGGAGGGGACCCGGTGTCTCAGGATGGGGAGGGGACACAGTGTCTCAGGATGGGGAGGGAACACAGTGTCTGATGACATAGGAGGGAACATGGTATCTCAGGATGGGGAGGGGATGAGGTGTCTGAGGACATAGGAGGGGACCCAGTGTCTCAGGATGGGGAGGGGACGCAGTGTCTGATGACATAGGAAGGGACCCGGTGTCTCAGGATGGGGAGGGGACAGAGTGTCTGATGACATAGGAGGAGATGCAGTGTCTCAGGATGGGGAGGGGATGCGGTGTCTGATGACATAGGAGGGAACCCGGTATCTCAGGATGGAGAGGGGACGCAGTGTCTGAGGACATAGGAGGGGACCCGGTGTCTGATGACATAGGAGGGGATGCAGTGTCTCAGGATGGGGAGGGGACACGGTGTCTGATGACATAGGAGGG
>NC_058419.1:126482568-126493507 GCF_002201575.2 Neomonachus schauinslandi
CTCAGGATGGGGAGGGGACACGGTGTCTGATGACATAGGAGGGGACACGGTGTCTAATGACATAGGAGGGGACCCGGTGTCTGAGGACATAGGAGGGGACCCGGTGTCTCAGGATGAGGAGGGGATGCAGTGTCTGATGACATAGGAGGGGACACAGTGTCTCATAGCATAGGAGGGGACGAGGTGTCTGAGGACATAGGAGGGGATGCCGTGTCTCAGGACGGGGAGAGGAAGTGCCCTTGTGGTCCCGTTGGGCCCTAGTGGACTTGTGGTTCGATGAGCAGGCCGTGCAGGGACGAAGGCCTCCAGGATCCGTGTGGAAGCCAGCCAGCTCCTCACCTGACGTGGAGAAGCACATCACAACCCACCCAGCCCGTGCATCCCTCCCAGCAGTGGTCAGTACCAGTATGGAGCTCCTCCTCCTGGCCATCACCTCAAAGAGGGTCACCACGGAGATGAACTGGCCAGCCTGATTCCTAGGCCTCCTGCATGGGCGCCGCCCTCGCCGTCGGGGTCCACTTCCACTAGCATCCCGGCCCCCTGAGGGTCCTTCCTGCACCTACAACCAGAAAGCGGGATGTGAAACACTGATACATGGAGGCCAGCTTAACGACAGGACCCCTACACCGCAGGACTGAGGAAGCGTGGCCAGGAAGTAGCTGCTACCACTGCCCATTACCACCAGGGGTCCCCGGGCAAGCACGGCAGCCACTCTGAGTCACCCACTGCTGCTGCAGGACAGAGGCCTCAGCCGGAGCTTCTGATTCTCACCAGGCCCTCAGCTGAGTGGTCATACACCAGCCTCCGCTGTGCCCGTATCCCCATCCATGTCCTCGTCCCAGCCTGACATACCCAGTCCACTTGGCTGCAGCCACAGCCGTGAACCACCAGTGTCCAGGGGACAGCAAGCCATTCTGAAGCCAATCCCGAGGGTTGTCTCTTAGTGCTACAGGGTACCCATCATCCCACTGATTAGAGCCCAGGATGGAGATTGGGGAGCTCAAGCCAGTGACCAGCAAGGTCAGGGGAAGTCAGTCCTATAGGACAGGTGAGCCAGTTCTCCCTGTCCTAAGGGGCAGGTGGGGCCCAGGGGCCCAGCAGAAGCAGGGCTGAGACCACCACAGCCTCAAGGGCACAAGGAGATTAGCCCAGAACCAGGGGTCACAGGTGCACGGGGCAGAACAAGGGAGTCACAGAAGAACCCGGGGTCATGCACAAAGATGGCGGAACCTGGGAGTCATGGAGACAGTGACACCTGGGGGTCTTGGCAGAACCTGGGGCACCACCACATGCAGACAGCGGGCACACCTGCCCAAGAGCAGCATGACCTTCCCTAGTGAGCTGCAGCTACTGCATGAGGACCAGCATGGATGCAGTGAGAGAACCAGGGCCACACCCCCCTTGACCCAGTGCTCCCCTGCCCACTAAAGTCCAACCCTCCACGGGCTCACTGACACTGAGTCCTCGAGGGCCATCCTGGGGCACAAAGGGTATGCAGGACAAGTGCACGTTACCACCACACCTCTGCACCCCCACACTGTGGGCCTCTATGACACGGTGTTCATAACCAAGAACATCTGAGGGCTCTAGGGCTTGGCCAGGCTGGCTCACTGCCACCGATAACTGCACTGCAACACACACGTGATCCCGCCTGTAGGAACCCCACACTGACACATGTGCCATTGAAGGCCTTGCCTCAGGAATGCGCTCTCATGTGTCTTCAGGAAGATAAATTTGCAAGTGTGCACATACACACAGAGACAATGAGACAACACACACGTGGTGTGATACTAACGTGAGCAATCAGGGGGAAAGGAAAACACTCGCTTTGTGTACTGTTTCTGCAACTCTTTTGCAAGTCTGTAATGATTTCAAATAACAAAGTCTAAAGTTTGGCTTTTGGTACCAGTTATCCCCAGGACATAGCATGAACTGGTTTACCGTTTACTCCACCTTGAAATATTTACACTGCTCCCTCTTTCCTATCCTACATAACACTAAAGATAATGCCTTTTATCGTTTCAGATTTTAACCCAATTCTCAGATGCTAATGAGACAAGTAGAGATCAAAGTATAAATCACTGTGTGGCCAGCAGCACCACATGAGGCAGTCAGAAGCACTACAGGCGAGAGTCTCCTTCCCTACCCAGGACTGGATGTTTGTTCTATACCTGCATTTACACTGGGCCAAGGACGGAGCAAGGCTGACTACTTCTATTCCACAATGTATTGGAAGTCCTACTCCGTGGAGCAAAGAGAAGGAAATGAAAGTCATCAGATTGGGAAAAAAGAAGGCATAAAATTAGCTCGTTTGAGAATGACATGATTGGCTATGTAGAAAATCCCAAAGGACGTATCAAACTATCTCCTCAAACTCAAAAGTGAATTTAGCAAGGCCACAAAATACAAGGTCAGTATAATGAAATCAATCATATTTCTATAAAGAAGCAATAAAAAACGACATGGAAATTAAAAAAAAAAAACAGCTCATCAAAAATGAAATACTTAGATATCAACTTAACAAAATACATGTAGGGTCTGTGTACTGAAAACTACAAGACTTTGGTGAAAAAAAGTCAAATAAAACCTTCAGAAACAGTGAGCTATACCATGTTCATGGAATAGAAGGTAGAAATGGAGCATGCTACAACAATAAGGGACCTCAATACCCCACTCTCAATAAGGGATAGAACAACCAGACAGAACACAAGTGAGGACAAAAAGGAGTAAACAAACCAACTAGATCTAAGACACATATACTGAACCCTCCACCCAGCAACAGCATACACCTTCCACTCAGGAGCACTCGGGACATTCCCCAAAATAGACCACACGTTAGCCCACAAATGAAGTCTTAACAGATTTCAAAAGACAGGTAATATACAAATTATCTTCTCCAACCACAGTGATATGAAGTTAGAAATCAGTAACAGAAGAAAAACTGGAAAATTCACAAAATTGTGGAAACTAAAACACATACTACTAAAGAATGAGTGGATCTGGGGCACTTAGGTGGCTCAGTCAGTTAAGCATCTGCCTTTGGCTCGGGTCATGATCCTGGAGTCCTGGGATCGAGCCCCATGTTGGGCTCCCTGCTCATTGGGGAGTCTGCTTCTCCCTCTCCCTCTGTCCCTCCCCCTGCTCCTTCTCTCTCTCTCTCTCTCTCTCAAATAAATAAATAAAATCTTAAAAAAAAAAAGAACGAGTGAATCAGAGAAGAAATCACAAGGGCAATTAGAAAATACTTAGGGACAAATGAAAACGAAAACACAACATAACTAAAACTTATGGGACACTGGGAAAGCATTGCTGATGGGAAATTTGTAGCTCTAAGTGCTGACCCTGAAAACCAAGAAAGATCCCAGATCAACAATGCAAGTTTATACCTTGCAGAACGAGAAAAAGGGCAGACTGAATCCAAAGCTAGCAGATGGAAGGAACTAATAAAGAAACAGAACTGAGGGGCGCCTGGGTGGCTCAGTCGGTTAAGCGTCTGCCTTCGGCTCAGGTCATGATCCCAGGGTCCTGGGATCGAGCCCCACAGCAGGATCCTTGGTCGGCGGGGAGCCTGCTTCTCTCTCTCCTTCTGCCTGCCGCTCACCCTGCTTGTGCTCGCTCTTTCTCTCCCTCTGTGTCAAATAATTAAATAAAATCTCTAAAAAAAAAAAGAAAGAAAGAAACAGAACTGAGACAAACACAACAGATAATAGAAAACAGAGAAAGCCAACGAAACCAAAAGTTGGTTCTTCCAAAACATAACAGAATTAACAAAACTTTAAATTAGATGGACTACGGACAAAAGAGTGAAGACTCATATTATGAAAATTGGAAATGGGACATTACTACAGATTCCATAGAACTAGGATTAGAAGAGAGTCCTGTGACCAACTGCACACCAACAAATGGGATAACCTATATGAAATGGACAAATTTCTAGAAACACAAACCCTAGCAAGAGTAAGTCACACAGAAGTAAAAAATCTGAATACACCTATAACTAGTAGGAGATTGAATCAGTAATCAAAATTTCCTGAGAGGAGAAGCCCTGGACCTGAAGGGTTCACTGAGAAATTCTACCAAACGTTTTAAGCAGAACGAATACCAATCCTCAAACTTTTCCAAACACTGGAGAGGAGGGAACACTTCCCAACTCATTCCAGGAAGCCAGCATTACCCTGATTCCAAAGCGAGACAGAGACACTCCAAGGAAACTACAGACCAATATCCCTTATAAACACTGATGTGAAAATCCTCAACAAAATACCAGCAAAGAGAACTCAGCAGCATGTTAGAGGACTATACAGCATGACCAGCAGGACTTACCTCTGGAGTAGAAGATTGGTTCAACATACAAAAACTGATCAACATAAGGCACCACATCAACAGAATTAAGGAAAAATATCACATGATCAACTCAACTGATTCAGAAAAAGTATCTGACAAAATTCAATACCCATTTGTGATACACACACACACACAAAGAAGCAACTAAGAATAGGAGGAAATTATCTCAATGTAACCAAAGCCAAATATGAAAAACCCACAGTGAATATCATGCTCAGTGGTGCGGCAGAAAGGTTTTCCTCTAAGATGAGGAACAAGGCAAGGATGTTCATTTGTGCCACTTCTATTTAACACAGTCGTGGAAGTTCTAGCCAGGGCAACTATGCAGAGCAATAGAGAAAGAGAGAGAAAGAAAGAAAAACACCCAAATTGGAAAGGAAAGAGTCAAATTATTTTGCAGATGATATGATTTTACATGTAGAAACCCTAACAATTCTAGACACACACAAACACACACACACACACACACTGTGGGAACTAATACATGAATTCAGTAAAGTTGCAGGATACAAAGTCAACACACAAAAGTCAGCTGCATTTCTACACACCAATAATGAACAATCTAAAAAGGAAATTACAAAAATAATTCCACTGACAGCAGCATCAAATAGAATAAAATACGAAGGAATTTACTTAACCAAGATGGTGAAAGATGTGGATGATGAAAAGTACAAAACATTGCTAGAAAAAATTAAAGAACATATAGATTAATGGAAAAGCATCCCATGTTCATGGACTGGAAGACTTCAGAGTATTAAAATGTGAACACAACCCAACATGATCTACAGACTCAGCAAAATCCCAATCAACATCTCAGCATAAGTTTTTCTAGGTATTAGCAAGCTGGTTCTAAAATTTATGTGGAAAGAAAATGAACAAAGACAGTCAAAACAATTTTCAAAAACAACAAAGTTGGAGGATTCACACTATCTAATTTCAAACCTTAGTGTAAAGCTATTGTAATCAAGACTGTGTGGTACTGGCAAAAAGACAGTCCCATAGATCAGTGGCACAGGACAGAGTCCAGAAGTAGAACCACCTAAATATGGTCAGCTGGCTTTTTACAAAATTGCAAAAGAAACTCGATGGATAATGGATAATCTCCTTACAAATGCTACTGAACAACTGGACATCCATATTCAAAACAATGAACTCTGACCCACATCTTTCAACTTACACAAAAATTAGCTCAAAATGGGTCATGGACCTAAAAGTAAGATGTAAAACCAGAACACTTTTACAAGAAAAAATGGAAGAAAAATTTTGTGATCTACGGTTAAAATTCTTAGATCCATCACTAAAAACGTAACCCACAAAAGAAATAATTGATAAATTGGACTCTACCAAAACTCAAAACTTTTGCTCTTGTAAAAGACACTATTAATAGAATGAAGAGGCATCTGGGTGGCTCAGTTGGTTAAGCTGCTGCCTTTGGCTCAGGTCATGATCCCAGGGTCTTGGGATCGAGCCCCGCATTGGGCTCCCTGATCAGTGGGGAGTCTGCTTCTCTCTCTGCCTCTGCCACTCCCTCTGCTTGTGCCCTCTCTCTCTCTCTGTCTCAAATAAATAAATGAAATCTTAAAAAAAAACAGAATGGAAAGACAAGCCAGTGTCTGGTAGAAAATACTTGCAAAGCACATAATCTCATAAAGGACCTTTACCAATATTTTATAAAGAACTCTTGAAACACAGCAAGAAAACAAACAAGTCAATAAAAATGATGTGCAAAAACGGGGCGTCTGGGTGGCTCAGTCGTTAAGCGTCTGCCTTCGGCTCAGGTCATGATCCCAGGGTCCTGGGATTGAGCCCCGCATCGGGCTTCCTGCTCGACAGGAAGCCTGCTTCTCCCTCTCCCACTCCCCCTGCTTGTGTTCCCTCTCTCGCTGCATCTCTCTCTGTCAAATAAGAAAAAAAAAAAATCTTAAAAAAGAAAAAAATGATGCGCAAAAGATTCCAACAGAGTCCTCACCAGAAAATATACACAGACGGGACAGTAAGCACATGAAGAGATGCTCAGGTCATTAGGCACTAGGCAGATGCAGACTGAAACCACCACCGTTGGAACGGCTAAGATCAAACATGCTGACAGGAGCTGGGGGGGGGGGGGGGGGGGGGCAGCAGGAACTCTCCTACCTGCCAACAGGAATGGGAAACGGTCCAACCACTTGGGAAAGCAGCTTGGTGGTTTCGTAAACTGTTAAATGTACATCTACCAGCCACTGCATCTACCTGAGAGAAACAAAGGCATATTTCCACATGAAGCCTTGTGCACGAATGTTCCTGGCAGCTTTGTCAGTAATAACCAAACCTACAAACAATCCAAATGTCCTGTGCACAGTAAACAGACAAACGGTGGTCGACCCACAGACGGGACAGCCCCTGCATAACACAAGAAGGAACCACTGAGACATTCCAATGCGGGTGAACACGAAAATACTTAATTACGCTGAGTGAAAGAAGCCTGACCAAAAATGCAGATAAGCAGAAAGATGCCATAGTGCACGAGTCCATGTATACAAAACTCTAGGAAATGCGCAATGTCACGTTCAGTGACAGGGCAGATCGGAGTGGGTGGGGGGCCGTGGGGACGCACAATGAGGGAGGCAGAATTACCGAGGCCTAGGAGATTTGGGGGATGGCAGCCGTGGCCATCATCCTGACAGTGGTGATGGTCTCACGGTGTACACGTATGTTAAACTGCACACTTGAAACGTGTGTTTATTCCACATGAAGCATTTAGAAAATGAGCTTGACTCCCTGTCACAGGTACGAATAAAATTCAAAAGAGGACACATTATGTCCCCGCAGGGGGGACGCAGCAGGATCAAGGGACAAGGGGGCTGAGAGTAGCCAGAGAAGCAAGACCTGTGCCTGTGAACAGCAAACGGTGCCACTAGGGGCTCGTCCTGGGGACACAGCCCCGGTGGGAGCTCCATGCCCCCGCCCCGCATTGAGCCAGGCACTCGCCACCCCTAAGGCCACACGACTGCAGAGCCCAAGGGGCTGCAGCCCCACCCACACGCCCGCCCGTGGGCTACAGAACGGACTTTGGAGGTTCTCATGCATTTTGCGGCCACGAGGAGTAACCCTCCGCACGGTGTGCCCGTGCAACCCCCCAAACTAGAGTCAGGCTGCTTTGTGTTATTTTCGTCCTGAAATCAGGAGCGACGAGAGAACAGTCCTCTCACCGTGTGGCCCTCACACCCCCATGTGCTCGGAACCAGTCCAGGTAGAGTAGGGATTCTTACTAACTAAACTACGAAGCAAGCAGCGGATCACATCCTGTGAACACACTGGAACACATCCAGTACACACTAACGCACACTCACGCAAAGGACACTCGGGATACATTTCAAGCTTCGACTTTTTTCCCTTTTAGTTTTTGTTTCTGGTTGTTTTCGTAGGCTCCATGCCAAACGTGGGGCTGGAACTTGCGACCCTGGGATCAAGAGGCACGTGCTCTACCGACTGAGACGGCCAGGTACCCCTGAAGTTTAAAGTGTTATAAGACAATAGATATAGTACGAACCCATTTTTTATTAAATTTTGGCATCTATATCTACACACACACGCATGTGCAGATATGCAAGCACGTATGTACACGTATGCATGTATATATAAAAAGAGGGGAAGAGGGGCGTCTGGCTGGCCCAGTTGGTACAGCACGCCACCCTTGATCTCAGGGTTGTGAGTTCAAGCCGCACATTGGGTTTAGACATTACCCAAAGGAAAAAAAAAACTGGATGAATATACAGCAAAGTCTCTACGGTCAGATGATCAGTGACTTCTATTTCCTTCCGTGTTCTTGTCTCCACGTTCTCATCCACACAAACACGGCACAGGGAAACATGCACGTTAGGTCCACGTAATGAGCGTGCATAAAGCTGGCTGCGAGCTCCGTAAGCACGAGGACTTACCGACACACCGTCCCGGCCACTGCTGTCGCAGACCGACACAGCTTTCACCCCCTCTCGGCCAGACCTTCCACCATGACACAAGAAAAGTCAGATCGCGGCACGAAGCCTGAATCTGCAAGCCACCCCCGACTCACTCATCTCTCTCAAAGGTACACAGGCTTCCAAACACGGGGGACGTTAAGTACATCGTCTACCACTTGACGTGGTTAAACGGTTGTCAGCAGAGGGAAGCAAGCAAGAAAACCCAGACAATGCACAGGAATTGGGAGGGGCTCGGCTTACAGAAGGCACGATCTGCAGGTGGTCTATTTCTGCGAAGGCAGAGAGGTAAATCATTCACCCCGGCTCTCCTTGATTCTAACTCACTGTGCCTGGTTTGGGGTCTCTCACCTCAGGATGCATCTGACCATGCCACCCACGATGCATCTTACAAACCATGGATATTTGACAATCAAGACAATGGAATATTTTGAAAACTGAGCCCAAACACGAGTGCTTCCTCCACGCTCCTGTTCCGTGCACAGCGCATCTACCCCAGGGCACCTGTCTTCACCTCTCTTCCCTATCCTTCCCACAGCCCCAGCACCGTTTCTGTGCTGTGTATAATAAACAGGAGACGCTGGGGGACTGTCTCCACACAGCTCTGCATCTGCATGAAGGTAAGGGGATAGGATTCCCAACTTACTCAGGAGGAAACCGTCTATCCTCCATCAGCAGCCATAAGACACACCGTCAATAGTAAAGCCGTAAAAAATATGCGTTACCTCATTATCCAGCATTAATCCTCGCCGCCTCCCTCCCCCACCCGCCCCTAGAAACCGCTGGGAAGGCAGGCTCCGGCGCGGCGCAGGGGATCCAGCCAGGACAGCAAGCGGAGGACAGCGGGGAGAGGTGTGTGTGCCGCGGAGAGCCCAGCGCCCGACAGACACAGCCCTGGAAACGTGAGCTCCGCAGTTCTTCTCCCCCAAGTAAGACTGCACTCCTCCGGAGGAGGTAGGGCTTGCATGAGGGGACCTGCCCGCATCTTACGCCAGGTGGCGTAACAGGACCGCGGCGTGCGGCTGTGTGCTCTCCAGCCGGCCTCCCGCTGCAGACAGGCGCCACCCCAGCATCTCAGACCCAGGCCCTCCAAACACACCCTCACGGGGACAGAAGACCAGGATATTTCCATGGACGCACTCATCCACATTCCCTGTGCCTGGCGGTCTCGAGCCGTGTGACGGAGCGCAGGGCCGGGGGACCAGCCACAGAACGACAGACGCCGCCCAGAACACACACACTCGGGCATTCGATATGGCAACTTTTAATCCAGCCTCTCATTCCCTCCGCCAGGAAATGGCATCCAGGAACAACGGCCCGTCCAGGGCTTCATGGGTGACACTGAGGCCACATTCTGACTTTGCCCATTTTCTTTAAGACAAACGATCTACATTCTGCTCAACTTGCTCACGTTTGTCCGGGCGTGCACAGGACAGACCCTGCCCAAAACACCATCTCCAACACTGCTTTCAATCCCCACACCCACCCCTACAGAGCCACTGAGCTGCTTTCCCGGGCCACGTCCCCCTGTACTACTCTCTGCCACCTCCCTCTGCATTATGTTAGAATGAGGAGCCGTCCCATCATCACAGGGAACGTGGATGCTGCTTGGGATTTTTCCTGGAGGACAGAACTGATCACAGTCTGAACAGAAGGGGCGCTCCTTTGGAACCAGCCCCCCCCTCTCTGCTGGACCCGGTGGACTGTGCAGTCATGCTCCACACCACCTTCACCATCCAGGTTCTGATCGCCAAGGAGGTCCTGGGACCCCCAGAGCCACACTCAGGCTACCAGCACAGACTTCAGAATCCGCCCAGGCCAGATCCAGACCCCCCAGGCAGCATCGGGGATGCCCCAAGTCAGCATCCCATGCCCAAGGCAGACTGGGGAACCCATGCGGCTAAACCCTAAGCCTGAAGCACTGATGGACTCAGACATGCCAGGCAAACTTTTAGACTCCCAAGGACTGGCTAGGACCCCCAAGGCAGGGTTCCAGACCCCCAGGGATGGGACAGGACTCCCTCAGCAGAGTACAGAACCCCTGGTGCCCCACTTGCCCCCCTCCCCCACAAGGCAGAGTCTGGAGCCACACTCCAGGCTAACAACGCACACTTTGGAACCCCTGGGACCGGACCAGAATCTCCAAGGCAGTTTGGGACCCCCACGGCTGGTTCTAACCCCAGGGCCTGAACCCCTGGTGCCTGAAACCCCCATGCCACATTTGGACTATTGACACAGACTTCACGACCCCCCAGGCTAAATTCAGAACCTCCAAGCAGTGCTCTGGAGCCCCCACTCCCCGGCCGGGCTCCAGATCCTACGGCAGAGTTCAGGACCCCCGCGGAACAGCTCAGATGCCCCCAGGGAAGTGTCTGGGATCCCCAGGACCGCACTCACACCCCCAAAGCAGTATATGGGATCCCCAGGGGCATTTGGACCTGCAAGGCAGAGTTCGGGATCCCTGGGATGGGCTCGGAATCCCAAGGTAGGATGTGGGACCCCTGGGGCAGCACTTGGGACCCCCAAGGCAGGGTTCGGGACTCCTGGGGCTGCATTCGGATCCGCAAGGCAGGATGTGGGACCCCTCCCGGAGCAGCACTCAGACCCTTAAGACAGGATATGGGACCCCCAGGGCAGCA
>NC_058419.1:126493517-126494893 GCF_002201575.2 Neomonachus schauinslandi
GCAGCACTCAGACCCTTAAGACAGGATATGGGACCCCCAGGGCAGCACTCAGACCCTTAAGACAGGATATGGGACCCCCAGGGCAGCACTCAGACCCCTAAGGCAAGATATAAGACCCCTAGGGCAGCACTCAGACCCTCAAGGTATGGTGTGGAACCCCCGAGGCAGCACTCGGACCCCCATGGCAGGGTTCGGGACCCCCAGGGCAGCACTCGGACCCCCACGACAGGATGTGGGGCCCCCGGGGCAGCACTCAGACCCCCAAAGCAGGGTTCGGGACCCCCAGGGCAGCACTCGGACCCCCACGGCGGGATGTGCGACCCCGGGGCAGCCCTCGGACCCCCACGACAGGATGTGGGACCCCCGGGGCAGCCCTCGGACCCCCAAGGCAGGACGCGGGACCCCCGGGGCAGCCCTCGGACCCCCAAGGCAGGACGCGAGACCCCCGGGGCAGCCCTCGGACCCCCAAGGCAGGATGCGGGACCCCCGGGGCAGCAGTCGGACCCTCAAGGCAGGATGTGGGACCCCTGAGGCAGCAGTCGGACCCTCAAGGCTGCGTTCGGGACCCCCGGGGAGTTGAATGGACTCCCAGGACCAGACCCCCGTCCCGCGCGGAGGCCGGAGAGGGACGCGTGTGGGGAAGCGCCCGCCCCGGGTCCGAAGCCGGCCGCCCAGTCCCGCCGTCCGAACTACCTGGCGCGGGCTTCCGCCGAGAGCAGGCCTCGCGGAAGTGAAGCTCGTCCCGGGCGGCGGCGTCCCAAGCCCCGCCCGCCCGCGACCGCGCGCGCCAATCAGACCCCGGTGGGCACGTGACGTCCGGCGGCCAATGGGGAGCCCGCGCGGGAGCACGCCCCCGAAGCCGCGCCCCATTGCGTGCGGGCGAACGCGGGATGTGGGCCCTACGGGCCGCCGTCCGCCCGGGGACCTGGCTCTCTCGCGTGGTTCTCGGCCGCGGGGCTCCGAGAGCTGCGCTGCCGCTGCCGGCCTGCCTCCATCGCGCGCTCGCCGCCTTCGGTCCCGGGGGCCTCAAGGGGCGAGGAGGTGGAGGACGGGGCCCACGGGTTGATGGCCCGAGAAGCCGAGCGGGAGAGGAGGAGGAGCCAGAAGATGCGGAGGAGGAGGAAGCGGAGGAGGAGGAGCTATTGAGGAGGGACCCTTTGCTGCCAGTGGGGACCCAGCGCGTGTGCCTGATTCACCCTGAGGTCAAGCGGGGACCGGGGAAGCCGCAGCTGACCCGAGGTGACCCGGAGCGGCGCCGCGGGCGGGGCCGGGGACAGTGAATGGCGGGGCTTCCGGGGGCGGAGACTCGGAAGGGCGTGGTTTAGAGTGCAGGTGCTCAGAGGCGGGGGGCGGGGACTCGGAGGGGCGGGGCTCCG
>NC_058420.1:0-11498 GCF_002201575.2 Neomonachus schauinslandi
TCACAGATTTATTAAAAAATACATTTATTCTGTATTTCCCATTTGTAATGAGATCTATTTTGTAGGCGAACCAAGCCTGGGAATGGATCCATCCAGAAAAGCATAAAAAATAGTTCACTTTTTTGAATCCATTTATCAGTTACATGAAAGATAATCATTTAGTGTAGCCTATGCCTTTGAGAGTCCTTTATTTATTTTATTTTGTTTGTCAATATGTCAACCTTCTCACTATCAATATTATAGTTGGGATAAAAAACTGAGAGAACTAATATGAACTTTGGAAGTTAACTTCCAGAAACAGGGTTTGGGATTGATGTTACCTCCTTGGTACCTGGTTTCTCCCCCTTGATTTTCCAGATACAAATCATCTTCTTACGTTTCAGCTACTTCATGTGCAGTTCCAAAATAATACTAGTGTCTACTTGTTTTAGTTGTTGTTATATTGGAAGAGCAATCACAAAATAAGGGTTTCTCATAGTCTGGAATACTATCTTCTACAACTTTTATCATCCTCGTTGTGTCTGACTTGCTACACATGTAGCATGTACATGAGAATCAGAGTCATTCAGCTTTAATGTTTCGGATCTAATTGAGAAAAGGACCAGCCCGAAATATGGGTCAATGAGGCATTTAACATAGAACATACAGACGGGAATTGTGAAGCTTTGCTATTTCTGAGAAAACCACATTGAGGCGTGGATAGAAATAAAAGAATGAATCTAAAAGGATATTGGATTCTGTGTAATCATAGATTTTATACAAACAGAATATAAGATAATATGATTTTTATCCTGTTTTATTATTAGTTTCAGAGGTAGAAATTAGTGATTCATCAACTGCAAACAATACCCAGTGTTCAGTACATCAAGTGCCCTCCTTAATGCCCATCACCCGGTTACAGCATCTCCCCACCCACCTCCCCTCCTGTTTTTAATGTGCAATAAAACAACACACATGATTAGATATACTCTTGAATTGTAAATCTACCTTCACAATTGAATTAAATTGTTGACAGGAAATACCAAAGAATAAGTTTTTATCTTTTAATCTTTGTGCTTACTTTTTTTAAAATGGAGACATTGTTTTGTGCACCCTACCTGGCAGGCTCTTCTGCCCCTGGACCAGAGGCGTAATGAGACAGTTATGCAGAGTAGTCGTCTGCAGAAGCCTGCAGTGGCCCTGAATGCAGAAGCTGGGGATGGCTGCAGAACCCTCATGAGGGACATGAGGACACCATTGTCCACCTCACCCCCACTAGTCCTGCTGCCCAGGAGAGCATGGGCTGAAAGGTGGGTTCGGGCACTGCATGCTTCATGTGCGTGTGAAAGGTTCCCAACTTGTGGGGCCATGGGTCTCTTAGCACTGTGGCTTTAGTCCCCAGCCCCCTACCATGGTCCTGCTGTCCTGAGGCTCTATCTGCTGTACGTCTCATCTGCTTTTGGTTTCAGCGCATGGTTTCCTCAGCAACAAAGCAGTCTCAGGCTGGGTCCCAGGGACTACTATCTCCTTCTCAGCAGGAAAATGCTTTAAGGAAGGAGATTTTCAACTTTTAATGTGCATGGGCCCCGCTCATTGGATCTCAAGGAAACCAAACTTTAACCATTACCAGAGTCAGCAAATTCAATTTCTGACCTTGGCACCAATTGTACATCTGATTCATTTATAAATAACCTAAAATGGAGCATATTCCAAGCATATGGCTAAGTGTAGAACCTCCCTGGTTCCCATGAGACTGAAGTCAGACAGTCCTGCAGATAAACTAAGTCCTAAGTTTACAGTCCTAAGATAAGGTCTATAACGTTCTGAAATACCTTTCACCTAATGATTTGAACATTTCAAGTTTTATGTCCTTAGTAAAGACTGTATCCCAGGCAGTTGTCCTAACCTGGGCTGGAAAAACAAAAACAAAAACAGAACAAAAACTAAAAAAAACGTTTCTTTTAGAGATTCTAAAAAGTTTGTTCATTTTGTGTCAACAACACCACCTCTGTGTGTGTGTGTGCAATTTTGAGGATGGATTATTTAAAGAGTGAATAATTTATTTGAAAAAAGCAATGTATATCTCAGTTTCATATAATTTTATAAAATAAATTTCAAATAAAGTTAAATGAATATGAAAAATATATAAAATATATAAAATATATAAAAATCTTGTAGGAAATATTCTCATAATTTTTGCTAGAAGAGGATTTTCTGAGGGTATATGTGAGTTAAAAATCATTATGTACAAGCTAAGCCGATTGACGTGTGTACATTTAAATATGTAGTGATCACTGGCTGGCTTAATAGTAAAATATATGACTGTTGATCTCATGGTCATGAGTTCAAGACCCATAATGGACATACAACTTACTTAAAAATATATACAGTAATCATGAAGAGTGGAAGTGAACATCTCTCTCTGAAAATAAGTAACACTAATTAAAAAATAATTCACACATGATAGAATTAACCACATAAATCAACACAGACAATAGATTTATTCATAATAGTAATTAAGATAAAAAAGTCCCTTTTCCCACAGATTAAAATAAATATTTTCTATTGACTTATATAGATAAGAAATCATCTTTGTTCCCAATGAAAGCCCTAGGGCTGAAGGTTTCATCTTTGTGTTTCAATAAGGGACATAAATCTAATGGCTTGGGAGAAGTCTTATAATCTTTCTGCAACTGTTGAGTTGCAAGTTTTAGGATAATTAATTTTCCAAAAAAAAATTGTCTATTTTTTAAATTTTATTTTAATATGTTAGTCACCATAAAATACATCATTAGTTTTTGTTGTGGTGATCCACAATTCACTGTTTTCGTGTAACACCCAGTGCTCCATGCAGTACATGGCCTCTTTGATACCCATCACCGGGCTAACCCATCCCCCCACCCCCTTCCCCTCTAAAACCCTCGGTTTGTTTCTCAGAGTCCATAGTCTCTAATGGTTCATCTCTCCCTCTGATTTCACCCCTTTCATTTTTCCCTTCCTTCTCCTAATGTCCTCCATGCTATTCCTTATGTTCTACAAATAAGTGAAACCATATGATAATTGACTTTCTCTGCTTGACTTATTTCACTTAGCATAATCTCCTCCAGTCCCATCCATGTTGATGTAAAAGTTGGGTATTCATCCTTTCTGATGGCTGACTAATATTCCATTGTGCATATGGACCACATCTTCTTTATCCATTCATCTGTTGAAGGGCATCTCGGCTCTTTCCACAGTTTGGCTATTGCGGACATTGCTGCTATGAACATTGGGGTGCATATGGCCCTTCTTTTCACTACATCTGTGTCTTTGGGGTAAATACCCAGGAGTGCAATTGCTGGGTCATAGGGTAGCTCTAGTTTTAAATTTTTGAAGCACCTCCACACTGTTTTCCAAAGTGGCTGTACCAACTTGCATTCCCACCAAAATTGTGAGAGGGTTCCCTTTTCTTCAGAGTATAGGGAAAGAGGGAACATTCCTCAAGTTCATAAAATGCATCTATGAAAAACCCACAGTGAATATCATCCTCAATGGGGAAAAGCTGAGAGCCTTTCCCTTAAGATGAAGAAAACTTCAACGGTGCCCACTCTCACCACTGTTGTTCAACATAGTACCAAAAGTCCTAGCAACAGCAATCAGACAACAATGAGAAATAAGAGGTATTCAAATTGGCAAAGAAGAAGTCAAACTCTCTTTTTCGCAGATGAATGATACTTTATGTGGAAAACCCAGAAGACTCCACCCCCAAATTACTAGAACTCATCCAGCAATTCAGTAATGTGGCAGGATACAAAAAAAAAAAAAAAAAAAAATTAAAAAAGAAGGACCTATACTCTACATATTAACATTCTAAGGAAGTGGCACATTTAAAATGAAGAATATCAAATTTAAATGGTCTCTTGCCAAAATTCTTAAAATATGAATTTTAACATCTGAATGAACTACTGAGTCTATTTCTGTAATTATCTCACATCACCTCAAACAAAAGAACATATCTATATATATTCAAGGTTTTTTAAAAAAATGCTGTTCCATATAGATAAGTACAAGATTTTGTTCCAAAGAGAATGCCAGGTCCTTGAAACTGAAATGTTAGAATACAATTCTTTGTTCCATCATCATTCTCTCAATTAAAATTAACAAATTAAATTACTGGAGAATGATATGCCAACTATGACAGCACACATCAGTCTCAAACATAATTCATTCTAAAAGAATACAATGTAAAAATAGATACTCTAGTCGAGGCTATGTAAAATTATATGCTTTAGGCTGCAATCATTTGAAAATTATTTGTGGTAGTGCAGCTGAATTACTCACATATTGGAATATATGAGTTCATGAAACAGTTTATGCTGATAAGTTCTTATAGATGTATATATATGCATTTATATTTATATATAAAGTATATATAAGTTATCTTGGAGATGAATCTCCAGATCCCACTTGAGATGCCCCAACTGACACAAAAATGAGGTGTCTGTCAAATTTTGCCTAAAAGCTTTATGAGGAAAATAACTTAGTATTGTTATTTTAAACCACTGCCATTTGCACTTCTTGCTATACAACAATATTAACTACAGCATATTTTCATTCCTGGAAGAGGCATGGACCCAAAACTAATACTAAAATTGCGTCATTTTTTTCATAGGATCAGTTTGCAGTCAGAACTCAAAAACAAACCAACAAGCCAAAAGCAAAACAAAACAAAACTCAAACTGTTAGCAGAAAATTAAGGGCCTTGAGAACACAGTTGCTGAAACTAGTATAACGCAAAATGTTCATTGAACTTGAACTAAAAAAAAAAATGAATAAAAACATCACTCATCATCAGGGAAATGCCAATCAACACTACAATGAGATGTTACCTCACACCTGTCAGAATGGCTATAATCAATAACACAAGAAGTATAAATTGTTGGCGAGGCTGTGGAGGAAAAAGAATCCCTAATGTAGTATTGGTGGGAATGCAAACTGGGGTCGTCACTCTGGAAAACAATATAGAGGTTCTTCAGAAAGTTAAAAACAGAACTACATTATGATCCAAAAATTGCACCACTACGTATTTACTCAAAGGATACAAAAATACTAATTTAAAGGGATACATGTACCCCTTTGTTTACGACATCATTATTTATAATTGCCAAGATATGGAAGCAGCCCAAATGTCCATCGATTGATGAACGGATACAGAAGTGGTGTATAGATACAATAGAATATTATTCAGCTATAAATATGAATGTCAACAGATACAAAGTGATTGAAAGTCGCATATGCATCCCAATGTTTATAGTAGCAATGTCCACAATAGCCAAAATAAGCAAAGAGTCCAGATGTCCATCAACACATGAATGGATAAATAAGAAATGGTATATACCATATATTGTTGTTGTTATATATATATATTACCCATCCATCAAAAAGAATGAAGTTTTTCCATTTGCAACAACTGTAGAGAACTAGAGGGTATTAGGCTAAGTGAAATAAACCAGTCAGAGAATGAAAATACCATATGATTTCACTCATATGTGGAATTCAAGAAACAAGACAGATGAACATAGAGAAAGGGAGGGGAAAAATAAAATAAGATGAAATCAGGGAGGGAGAGAAACCATTACAGACTTAACAATAGGAAACAAACTGAGGGTTGCTGGAGGGAAGGTGGGTGGGGGGATGGGGTAACTGGGTGCTGGGCATTAAGGAGGGCACTTGATGGAATGAGCACTGGGGGTTTATATGCAACTGACGAATCACTAAACTCTACCTCTGAAACTAATAATACACTATCTGTTAATTAATTGATTTTAAATAAGATTTTAAAAAGAATAAAATCTTGCTATTTGCAGCAAATGGATGGAGCTAAAGAGTATAATACTAAACAAATTAAGTCAGTCAGAGAAAGACAAGTATCATACGATTGCACCCATATGTGGAATTTAATAAACAAAAAATGCACAAAAGGGAAAAATAGAAACAGACTTAATTATAGAAAACGAACTGATGGTAACCCGAGGACAGGTGGGTGGGTGGATGGTGAAATATGCAAAAGGAATTAAGAGTACATTTACCTTGATGAGCACTGAGTAATATACAGAATTGTTTTTGTTTTGTTTTGTTTAGAACCGTTTCATCACTATATTGTACATCAGAAACTAATATAACTTGGTGTTAACTACACTGGAATTAAAATATAAATGATAAAAAAGAAGCTCTAAAAGATACAATTCAGCTTATGTGTTCTTTCTTACCTCCCAGTCTCTTTTCATTGGGGTTCCTGGAAGTGGTTGAGACTTTCCATGTTTCCAGTTCCTGTGAGACACAACTATCGATCTATGTAGTGCTTGCCAGTCCCCATCTTGCTTTCATATCTTACATGAAGGTCCCATTCATGAGATCCAGGAAGGCACATTTTCCAGATGTCTCCACTTCTCAAAGTGATGGAAAATTTCTGTGGTTGCTCATTTTTCTCTACTTAGCTCTTTGGTGTTCCCACCTCCTGTTAAATTAATTTTCTGAACCTCTTTACCTCTGCTTAAAAATACATAAAGTGGTGTCCACTTTTGTAACTGGACATTTCATAAGAACCTTCTGTTCTTATGGATGAGGAAATCAATCACAGAAAAAAATGTTTTGAAAGTGACAAGCTTCTCAAGCATTACTTCTCATGGTTATGGAAGAAGCAACAACAACGACAACCACAAAGCTATCTCTAACGTCCTTCGCTTAGAATTGATAAAAAGACAATTTCAGCCACATAGCCTTGAAGAAAGCAAATAATTACATGTCCTGGCTCATACATTTGGAGTGGACACTTCACTCCTCTCATATAGATCAGAAGAAATCAGTGAATATTTGTAAAATAATATTCTTTTATGCAAAGATTCCAAAAGATTCCAAAAACATACCCTCAAGAAGGTGACTGAGAAAACCACTTAGCCATAAGAAGATAATTTTCTACAATTATGGTAAGCAAGCAATGAGATATCGGAAACGGGGGGGGCATTCCAGAGGAATGAACCAAGAGGAATGGTAAAAAAATGAAAAATATGCTCCAAGGAAATAGAAAAGTGCTTTTACTTATGACTGTTCTTCATCTAAAATATAAAAGGCACCCACAAATCTGCCCATTGAGATTTGAGAATATCTGAGAACAAATTCCTGTGTTTCTCCTGCTCTTCTTTATAGGACTGTTAATTGATGTTACCAATACCTTGAAAAACCAAATGTTTTGCGTATTTTGATGAGTTGCATTTCACAGGTCATCTAATAAGATAAATCATTTCTAGACCTGCTTGGTACATCCTCATCACATGGCTAAATGCAACTTTTGTTTGTCTCCTTTTGGGGATGTTGAACTTATTTTGTTGGAGAAAATTAAGTGAACCAAACAAGGAGAACTTGTTGATTCGTGATGCTGGTTAATAATCTTGACTTCCTTCTTCTGGACTAAGAATCGTATTGCACTTCCCTTGTCCTTGAACTATGGGATGGTCTGTAAAACATCAGGGAAATAAGCATGTGTAACACCTGACTAGATGATTTAAGATCAAATAACTGTATCATTAGCTGCTTCTGAAGAGATGCAAGTTCCAAGATGGATGATATGTGGCATGATCAAGAATTCCATCTTTTTTAATTTTATGATGTGGGGACCTTTAAGCCATTGTTGGTTAAGCAGCATAGACTATATGTTTTCCAGTCTCTAGACACTTATACATTCATTGACTTATTCCTGGCTCAGACATTGTGTCATTTCAATGAGAAAGTGTGGGTGTATATATATAAATATATGTATATGTAAATATATATTTTTATATATAAAGCCAATTCGCACATAGTCTCTGACATAAAATATGTGAACATACTGAAGGGAGATATAATAGAAAATTACATATATGGAAGAAAAAGTTCATACACTTTTCTCAAATTTTTTGAAATAATTAGGAGTACAAGAATAAAAAAGGGATTTGAAAAATCATATTTCTAAAAATATTTTATTTGACAGAGAGAGTGCACAAGCATGGGGAGCAGCAGAGGGAGAGTGAGAAGAAGGCTCTCTGCTGAGCAGGGATCCCAACACGGGGCTGGATCCCAGGACCCTGGGATCATGACCTGAGCCAAAGGCAGCCACTTATCTGACTGAGCCACCCAGGTGCCCCCAAATCATAATTTTCATTAAGGTTTCTGTCCATGTGCTGTATATTAGTTTTAACACTGTTGCTTTGAAGTGTAAACAAATTTTATCTTTTCAGCTTTTCAAAATAGACACTGAGTCTGTCAAAATAAACTAGGCTTTTAACTTGTGTTGACTATGCCCCTCTTCAATAAAATCCCCATGAGAGACAGGAAGTGATCATGGAATGTAGGAAGTTTCTCAAAATTGTAGATATTCTCAGCCTTTGAGGCTCCACATAACCTCTCTCCTCTCCAAAATTATTCTCATTTATAAATTTCTTTCTTCCATAAGCAAACATTTTTTTAAAGATTTATTTATGGATTTAAAGAGGGGGAGGGCAGGCAGAGAGAGAATCCTCAAACAGACTCAGTGTTGAGCATGGAGCCTGATATGGGGATCTATACCAGGACCCTGATTTCATGACCTGAGCCAAAATGAAGAGCCAATGGCCTATCCAACTGAGCCACGTAGGTGCCGCATCAGAAAAAATTTTAATTTCATCAGGAATATATGGCTGAAGAAGATAGTGTAATAGGAGGTTTCCCCTTTCATACTCCCCAGCAATACCAATGTGCAGCCATCCACTGATGAACTTGTATTTAAGTGACCTTTGGAATCCAGGTATGATGTTGTGTAAAACAGATGGAGTCCAAGCCTGAGAATGACCTTTTTGAGAAGGCATATGTACAACCATGTGCCACATTCTCCTGCCATGGTCCTGGTTATAGACTGAGAAGGACCTCTGTAGACACCCAGTCTCCCTGTAGACTCAGCTACAGTTGTATATGGACTTTGTCCTTATACCAGCATCATCTACCAAGGGATTTGGGAGGAACCACACCCATCCTTGTCCCCATAGGCAGGCCCCTTGACCTTGATCAGAGTATTCTGATCAGCCCTATGACCTAGCTCCCTGCCCACTGATCTGTTGTCAAGGGACAGTCCTCCTACCCAAGAACATGGCAGGGGGCACAATTATCTGTACCCCCAGATACAAGTTGCAGACACTGGTCCCAGTTCTCGTTTCTGAAGCAACATCATGACTCAATTTTTGCCTTGTTCAGCCATGCTATGGGGCCAATCTTGCGTGAACTAGGACCTGTCCACCTACCTGACAAGAACCTTCCAGGAACTGGTGGAAGGGTCCTCTATTCACAAACCTGGTTATAGTTCACTTTCTGTGGACTCAACTGTGTACCTTGGAGTAGAACCTTGTCCCAGTTTCATTCTTATTGACTATGATCCTGGAGGACATGACTTCACCCAGGGACCAGGTAGGATCCAAGCCCAGCAATGTCCTTGGTAACAGGCCCTTCAAGAAAATTATTAAAAATATCCGAACTACAATAAGGTGTTAATGGATACACAATATAAAAGAACATAAAGTCTGGCATCAATAGAATAAAACATTGGGGGAGGAGTAGGAAAAATGTAGACGTTTTATATACTACTGAATTTAATTTTTATCACCTAAAATGAAGTGTTATAACTCTAAGATGTTTTATGTACACTTGGTAGCATTCACAAAGCTAAAACCTACGGTAGTTATAGTAAAGAGAAAGAAAAAGGAATCTAAGCATAAGTGGAAAACATCAAGAAATCACAAAGGAGACAGCAAAAGAAGAAGACAGGAACAAACTACAAAACAGAGAACAATTACCAAAATTGCAATGTAATAGTAAGGCTGTCACTGCCAGTAATTACTGTAAATAAAAATGTATTAAATTCTTCAGTCAAGGGATGCCTGGGTGGTTCAGTCATTCAATCGTCCAACTCTTGATTTCAGTTCAGGTCATGATTTCAGGATCATGAGATCAAGCCCTTCATCAGGAGATTCTCTCTCTCCCTCTGTCCTTCCCCTGCTTGTGCCCTCTCTCATAAATAAATAAATAAGTAAATTTTTAAAATGATTTTATTTATTCATTTGACACACAGAGATACAGAGAGGGAGAGAGAGAGAGCATGAGCAAGGAGAGAGGCAGAGGGAGAGGGAGAAGCAGGCTCCCCGCTGAGCCAGGAGCCCGATGTGAGGCTCGATCCCAGGGCCCTGGGACCATGACCTGAGCCGAAGGCAGACGCTTAACCATCTGAGCCACCCAGGCGCCCCGATAAGTAAATTCTCCAATCAAAAGATGTAGAGTGACTGAATGGATAAAGTACCAAAATACCAGTATCCAACAATATGCTCTGTATAAGAGACAAACTTTATCTCTAAGGACATACATCAGGTAAAACTGAAAGGGTGACGGAAGAGTTTCCATGTGAATAATGGTCAAAACATAGCAGGAAAACATATGCTTATATAGGAGAATATATGCTTTAAGTGAAAATCTGGCACAAGAGAAAAAAGGTCAATAGCTAATAATAAAGAGGTGTGTATGTACACAACATAGAAACACAGATATACATGGAAAGCCAATATTAGCGGATATGAAGAGTGAAATTGACACAATACAAGAGGAGTAGGTGACTTAAACCCCATTTTCAGCAATGGGTGGATCATCCAGGGAGAAAATCATTAAGGGAACCACTGACTTGTTCAATGCTTTAGACAGAATGGACCTAACAGACATATAAAGAATTTTCAGTCCTACATCAGAACAACACACAATTTTTTTTTCTCAAATCCACATGGAACATTCTCTAGGATATATTATATATTAGGCCATAAAACAAGTTTTAACTCATATAAGAACTGACTATATCAAGTATATTTTCTGCTCCCATAGGTAGGAAAATAGAAGTCAATAGCAGAAGCAATATTTACAAATATACGAAATACAAACCCACTCCTGAACAACCTATGGGTCAAAAATATAATTTGAGATTATATATAATGTATATGTATATATAATATATAATATGATATACATAATGCAGCAAAAGGATTTCTAACAGACTAGTTTCTTGCAATAAAAGTCTACATTAAGGGGCACCTGGGTGGCTCAGTCAGTTAAACCTCTGCTTCAGCTCAGGTCATGATCCCATGATCCCAGGGTCCTGGGATCAAGTCCCACATCAGGCTCCCTGCTCCGCAGAGAGCCTTTTTCTCCCTCTCCCTCTGCTACTCCCCCTGCTTGTGCTCTCTCTGTCAAATAAATAAATACAATATTTTTTAAAAGCCTACATCAATAAAAAAATAAATATTTCAAGTAAATAAATTTATTTACCTCAAAAACTAACAAAAGAAGAACATACTAACCCCAAGTTACCAGAAGAAAGAAGAAATAAAAATTACCTCAGAAATAAATGCAATCGGGGTGCCTGGATGGCTCAATCATTATGCATCTGCCTTTGGCTCAGGTCATGATCCCAGGGTCCTGGGATCGAGCCCCGCATCGGG
>NC_058420.1:11598-16335 GCF_002201575.2 Neomonachus schauinslandi
AAAGCCTACATCAATAAAAAAATCAATATTTCAAATAAATAAATTTATATACCTCAAAAACTAACAAAAGAAGAACATACTCACCCCAAGTTACCAGAAGAAAGAAGAAATAAAAATTACCTCAGAAATAAATGCAATCGGGGTGCCTGGATGGCTCAATCATTATGCATCTGCCTTTGGCTCAGGTCATGATCCCAGGGTCCTGGGATCGAGCCCCGCATCGGGCTCCCTGCTCCACCGGAAGCCTGCTTCTCCCTCTCCCACTCCCCCTGCTTGTGTTCCCTCTCTCACTGTGTCTCTCTCTGTCAAATAAATAAAAATCTTAAAAAAAAGAAAGAAAGAAATTCAATCAAGAACACAAATGCAATAGAAAACAGCAGTAAACAAACAGGTGGTTTTGAAAAGATAAAATTATTTTTTTTTGTTGTTAGATACACAAGGACAAAAATCAAATAAACAAAATTAAAAATGAAAGAGGAGACATAGCAACAGATAATACAAAATTACAAGGAATCATAAGAAACTTCTATTAACAGTTACTCTACAAAAATTTGTATAACAGAAAAAGAAAAAAAAATTCCTAGAAATATCCAACCTACAAAGATTGAATCATAAAAAAAATAAAAAATCTAAATGAAGAAAGAACAGGAAGACTGAAACGGTAATCAAAGAAGAGTAGGGAACACTTGCAAATAATCTTACCAATCTTACCAGGGAAGTGTTACTGTTAAAGCAAGGCCAGAAAATGACACCACAAAAACAAAACTACAGGCAAATATCCCTAATGAAGATAGTTGCAAAAAAGCCTCAATGAAATACTAGCAAACCCAATTCAATAGCACATTAAAAAGAATCATACACAATGACCAGGTGGGATTTATCCCTGGGATATAAACATGTTTCAACATATACAAATCAGTAAACACGATAAACCATATATTTAACAAAATGATATAAAAATCAGACTGATCATCTCAATAGGTGCAGGAAAAAACATTTCATAAAATGCAACATATTGTCTTGATAAAAACTCTCCAAACATTAGTTATAGAAAAAAAAAAACACAAAATAAATCAATACTAAAAATGCTGAAAACTTTGTTTCTCCAAGATCAGAAACAACACAAGAATGATCATCTTAAAATTTCTATTCCGTATAGTACTGAGAGTTCTAGACAGAACAATTAAGCAAGGAAAAAATAAAAGATATTCAAATCAGAAATAAATAATCTAACTTGCTTCTTCTTACAGATTATATCATCTTGTATCCAGAAAACCACAGAAGACTCTATCAAATAATTGTTAGAACTAATAAACAAACTCAGTAAACTTGCAGGATATAAAATCAATATACAATAATACACTAATGATGAAGTATCCAAAAGAGAAATTAAGAAAATAATCCATTTACAATAATATCTAATGAATAAATACTTAGGAAAAATTTAGTCATGGAGGTGAAAGAGCTCCACACTAAAAGTTATAAAAAATTGATCAACAGAACTTGAAAAAGACACAGATAAGTGAAGAGAACCTATGTTCTTTGGTTGTAAGAATTGGTTGTTAAAATTAATTAATATAATATTTAAGTTAAGGATTATTTGTTACAATATTCATCCATCAAAAGCTATATTCAGATTGCATGCAATTCCTTCAAGATTTCAATACATTCGTCAAAGAAATAGAAAAAAAAACCCTAAAATTCATAGGGAACACAAAGACTCCAAATATCTAAAGCACTCTGAACAAAAACAAAGCTGGAGGAGTCACAGTCTGAATTACAAATCAATTATAAAAGAAGTAGCAATCAAAACAATGTAGTACTAGATTTAAAAAATGGACACATAGACAATGAAACCAAACAGAGATCCAAGAAATAAAGCCACAGATATACTTCAAATCAATCATTTACAAGGGTGAAAAGGATATACAAATGGGGAAAAATATTCTCTTCAAAATTGGTGATTGGAAAACTGAACATCCACATGTAAAAGACTCTAGACTTTTAGCTCACATTACTCATAAAAATTAAATTGAAATGGATTAAAGAATTAACTGTGAGATTTGAAACTGTAAAGCTCTTGGAAGAAAACATAGTGAAATACCTCTTCGGCATTTGTCTTGATGACGTATTTTTGATATGACAGCAAAGTGCAGGCAACAAAACCAAAAATAAACAAGTGAGGTTACATGAACCTAAAAGGATTCTACAAAGTAATGGAAACAACCAAGAAAAGTAAAAGGCAACCTGTGGAATAAGAAAACATTTGCAAACCATCAACTAATAATGGGTTAATATACAAACTATATGAGGAACAAACAAGCTCTATGGAAAACACAAATAACAATTTTAAATAAGACAATTTAAAACAGAAAATATGTCATACCAAAATCTATGGGATACAGCAAACGTGGTTCTAATGGAATTTAATAGCAACACAGGCTTGTAACAAACAAAAACAATGAATTCCCCCCCAAATATATATGTATTTTCTAGTCCACGTAAAGGTTTCATATATATATATATATATATATATATATATATATATGAACAAACAAAGGAAAAAGTTAGGTGAAGGAAATAAATAATGAGGATCTGATTGGAAATAAATACAATAGATAATAAAAAGAAAATAAAGGTCACCTGGCTGGCTAAGTCAGTGGAATGTGTCACTTTTGATCCCAGGTTTGTGCCGCATGTTTGAACCCCATGGTGGGTGACCCCATGTTGGAGCCCCATGTTGGGTGTAGAGATTACTTAAAAATAAAATATTTTTTTAATAAGAGAAAATACAAAAACATCAATGAAGCTAAGAGCTGCTTCTTTTATAAGGTAAACAAAATTAACAAACCTTTACCTAGACTCAAGAAGAATAAAAGCATTCCAATAATTAACATCAGGAATGCAAAAGAAAGCACAAATGATGCCACAGAAATACACAGTATCATAAGAGACTACCAAGAAGATTTATATGCCAATAAATTAGACAACCTAGAAAGATGGATAAATCCCTAGAAATTTACAATCTTCCCTGAATGAATCATGAAGAAATAGAAAATCTGAATTTGCATTTTACTAATAAGGAGATTGAATTAGTAATCAAAAACCTCCCCACAAACAAAAGTTCAATAGATGGCTTTACTAGTGAATTCTATGAACATTCAAGAATATCTAATAGTTATACTTCTCAAAATCTTCCAAAAACTCAGAGCAGTTGGAATGCTTCCAAGCTCATTTTACAAGGCTAGCATTACCCACATACCAAAACCAGGCAAGGACACCGCAGGAGAAAAAAAGAAAAGAAAAGAAAAGAAAAAAATATATGTGAACTATTATTTTATATTATATCATATATGATATATATGATGTATAATATAATATTTTATATATATATTATATATATTATTTATATATTTTTATATTATATATGTTTATATTTATATATCACAGATGAACAGAGATGCAAATGTCCTCAACAAAATACTAGCAAACTGAATTCAAGAGTACATAAAAAGAGTCATATACCATGTTCAAGTGGTATTTATTCGAGGGAGGCAAGGATGATTCAACATATATAAATCAGTCAATGTGATAGATCACAGTTACAAAATTAAAGATAAAAACCATTGATTATCTCAATAAACTTAAGAAAAAATCTGAAAAACATTTGACATCTATTTAATATCATTCTCAACAAAGTGTGTATAGAGGAGAAGTACCTCAACATAATAGAGGCCATTTATGACAAACCAAGTGCGAAAATATAATGGTGAAGAGCTGAGTTTTTACTCTCATATTAGGAACAAGACAAGAATACCCGCAATCCCCACTGTTAGTCAACATAGCATTAGAAGCCCTAGCTGAAGCAATTCGACTTTAAAAAAAAAAAAAAAGGTAATATAAAAGGCATTGGCAAATCAGCAAGGCGGAAGCAGTGCTATCATTTGCAGATGATATGATAGTATATATATAGAAACTGTGAATGGCTACCAGACACTGTTAGAACTAACAAATAAGTTCAGTAATGTTACAAGGTATAAAATTAATATATAAAAATCTATTCTGCTTTTTTCAAAGATTTATTTATTTGAGAGCAATTGAAGGAGCAAGAGATAGAGGCCAAGCCAGGGGAGGGGCAGAGAAGTAGACTCCCTGCTGAGCAGGGAACCTGATGTGGGACTCAATCCCAAGACTCCAGGATCATGACCCGAGCTGAAGGCAAACCCTTAATCCACTGAGCCACCCAGGCGACCTTTATTCTGTTTTTATACAATAATAATGAGCCTTTAGAAAAAGAAATCAAGAAAATCCCATTTGTAATCATATCAAAATGAAAAAAAAATATCAAGAAATAATTTTTCAAGGAATAAATTTAAGCAAGCGGTAAAAGACTTGTACATTGGAAACTATAAGATATTGATGTAAGTAGAAAAATGACAAATGGATGGAAAGAAATTTCACGTTCATAGATTGGTAGAATTGATATTGTTAAAATGCCCATACTACTCAAAGAAATCTACAGGTTAGTACCTCTGGTGAGGCAACAACGAGATTCAGTAAAATCCCTACCAATATGCCTATCATATTTTTCACAGAAAAGTAAAACAAATAATTCTAAAATTTGCATGGAAACACAAAAGACCTCAAATAGGCAAAACAATCTTGAGAAAAAGAAAAAAGTGAGACATATGCTCCCTGATTTCAATGTATAATACAAACTATACCGTTCAAATCAGT
>NC_058420.1:16835-40774 GCF_002201575.2 Neomonachus schauinslandi
ATGTGTTCTTTCTTACCTCCCAGTCTCTTTTCATTGGGGTTCCTGGAAGTGGTTGAGACTTTCCATGTTTCCAGTTCCTGTGAGACACAACTATGGATCTATGTAGTGCTTGCCAGTCCCCATCTTGCTTTCATATCTTACATGAAGGTCCCATTCATAAGATCCAGGAAGGCACATTGTCCAGATGTCTCCACTTCTCAAAGTGATGGAAAATTTCTGTGGTTGCTCATTTTTTCTCTACTTAGCTCTTTGGTGTTCCCACCTCCTATTAAATTGATTTTCTGAACCTCTTTACCTCTGCTTAAAAATACATAAAGTGGTTTCCACTTTTGTAACTGGACATTTCATAAGAACCTTCTGTTCTTATGGATGAGGAAATCAAGCACAGAAAAAAATGTTTTGAAAGTGACAAGCTTCTCAAGCATTACTTCTCATGGTTATGGAAGAAGCAACAACGACGACAACAACAAAGCTATCTCTAACGTCCTTCGCTTGGAATTGATAAAAAGACAATTTCAGCCACATAGCATTGAACAAAGGAAATAATTACATGTCCTGGCTCATACATTTGGAGTGGACACTTCACTCCTCTCATATAGATCAGAGGAAATCAGTGAATATTTGTAAAATAATATTCTTTTATGCAAAGATTCCAAAAGATTCCAAAAACATACCCTCAAGAAGGTGACTGAGAAAACCACTTAGGCATAAGAAGATAATTATCTACAATTATGGTAAGCAAGCAATGAGATATTGGAAAGGGGGGGGGCATTCCAGAGGAATGAACCAAGAGGAATGGTAAAAAAATGAAAAATATGCTCCAAGGAAATAGAAAAGTGCCTTTACTTATGACTGTTCTTCATCTACGATATAAAAGGCACCCACAAATCTGCCCATTGAGATTTGAGAATATCTGAGAACAAATTCCTGTGTTTCTCCTGCTCTTCTTTATAGGACTGGTAATTGATGTTATCAGGACCTTGAAACACCAAATGTTTTGCGTATTTTGATGAGTTGCATTTCACAGGTCATCTAATAAGAAAAATCATTTCTAGACCTGCTTGGTACATCCTCATCACATGGCTAAATGCAACTTTTGTTTGTCTCCTTTTGGGGGTGTTGAACATATTTTGTTGGAGAAAATTAAGTGAACCAAACAAGGAGAACTTGTTGATTCGTGATGCTGGTTAATAATCTTGACTTCCTTCTTCTGGACTAAGAATCGTATTGCACTTCCCTTGTCCTTGAAGTATGGGATGGTCTGTAAAACATCAGGAAAATAAGCATGTGTAGCACCTGACTAGATGATTTAAGATCAAATAACTGTCCTTCCATGTCCTCTTTTCACATGTCACAGACTGCTGATGTTCACAGCAAGAGAAGTATCATTAGCTGCTTCTGAAGAGATGCAAGTTCCAAGATGGATGATATGTGGCATGATCAAGAATTCCATCTTTTTTATTTTATGATGTGGGGACTTTTAAGCCATTGTTGGTTAAGCAGCATAGACTATATGTTTTCCAGTCTCTAGACACTTATACATTCATTGACTTATTCCTGGCTCAGACATTGTGTCATTTCAATGAGAAAGTGCGGGTGTATATATATAAATATATGTATATGTAAATATATATTTTTATATATAAAGCCAATTCGCACATAGTCTCTGACATAAAATATGTGAACATACTGAAGGGAGATATAATAGAAAATTACATATATGGAAGAAAAAGTTCATACACTTTTCTCAAATTTTTTGAAATAATTAGGAGTACAAGAATAAAAAAGGAATTTGAAAAATCATATTTTTAAAAATATTTTATTTGACAGAGAGAGTGCACAAGCATGGGGAGCAGCAGAGGGAGAGTGAGAAGAAGGCTCTCTGCTGAGCAGGGATCCCAAAACGGGGCTGGATCCCAGGACCCTGGGATCATGACCTGAGCCAAAGGCAGCCGCTTAACTGACTGAGCCTCCCAGTTGCCCCCAGAATCATAATTTTCATTAAGGTTTCTGTCCATGTGCTGTATATTTGTTTTAACACTGTTGCTTTGAAGTGTAAACAAATTTTATCTTTTCAGCTTTTCAAAATAGACACTGAGTCTATCAAAATAAACTAGGCTTTTAACTTGTGTTGACTATGCCCCTCTTCAATAAAATCCCCATGAGAGACAGGAAGTGATCATGGATGTAGGAAGTTTCTCAAAATTGTAGATATTCTCAGCCTTTGAGGCTCCACATAACCTCTCTCCTCTCCAAAATTATTCTTATTTATAAATTTCTTTCTTCCATAAGCAAACATTTTTCCCCTTTTATTTATTTATTTATATTTATTTATTTTTTCCTTTTTTTTATTCTTATGTTAATCCCCATACATTACATCATTAGTTTTAGATGAAGTATTCCATGATTCATTGTTTGTGCATAACACCCAGTGCTCCATGCAGAATGTGCCCTCCTCAATACCCACCACCAGGCTAACCCATCCTCCCACCCCCCTCCCTTCTAGAACCCTGAAGCAAACATTTTTTTTAAAGATTTATTTATGGATTTAAAGAGGGGGAGGGCAGGCAGAGAGAGAATCCTCAAACAGACTCAGTGTTGAGCATGGAGCCTGATATGGGGCTCTATACCAAGACCCTGATTTCATGACCTGAGCCAAAATGAAGAGCCAATGGCCTAACCAACTGAGCCACGTAGGTGCCCCATCAGAAAAAATTTTCATTTCATCAGGAATATATGGCTGAAGAAGATAGTGTAATAGGAGGTTTCCCCATTCATACTCCCCAGCAACACCAATGTGCAGCCATCCACTGATGAACTTGTATTTAAGTGACCTTTGGAATCCAGGTATGATGTTGTGTAAAACAGATGGAGTCCAAGCCTGAGAATGACCTTTTTGAGAAGGCATATGTACAACCATGTGCCACATTCTCCTGCCATGGTCCTGGTTATAGACTGAGAAGGACCTCTGTAGACACCCAGTCTCCCTGTAGACTCAGCTACAGTTGTATATGGACTTTGTCCTTATACCAGCATCATCTATCAAGGGATTTGGGAGGAACCACACCCCTCCTTGTCCCCATAGGCAGGTCCCTTGACCTTGATCAGAGTATTTTGATCAGCCCTACGACCTAGCTCCCTGCCCACTGATCTGTTGTCAAGGGACCTTCCTGCCTACCCAAGAACATGGCGGGGGGCACAATTATCTGTACCCCCAGATACAAGTTGCAGACACTGCTCCCAGTTCTGGTTTCTGAAGCAATGTCATGACCCAATTCTTGCCTTGCTCAGCCATGGTATGGGGCCAATCTTGCCTGAACTAGGACCTGTCCACCTACCTGACAAGAACCTCCCAGGAACTGGTGGAAGGGTCCTTTATTCACAAACCTGGTTATAGTTCACTTTCTGTGGACTCAACTGTGTACCTTGGAGTAGAACCTTGTCCCAGTTTCATTCTTATTGACTATGATCCTGGAGGACATGACTTCACCCAAGGACCAGGTAGGATCCAAGCCCAGCAATGTCCTTGGTAACAGGCCCTTCAAGAAGATTATTAAAAATATCCGAACTACAATAAGGTGTTAATGGATACACAATATAAAAGAACATAAAGTGTGGCATCAATAGAATAAAACATTGGGGGAGGAGTAGGAAAAATGCAGAGGTTTTATATACTATTGAATTTAATTTTATCACCTAAAATGAAGTGTTATAACTCTAAGATGTTTTATGTACACTTGGTAGCATTCACAATGCTAAAACCTACAGTAGTTATAGTAAAGAGAAAGAAAAAGGAATCTAAGCATAAGTAGAAAACATCAAGAAATCACAAAGGAGACAGCAAAAGAAAAAGACAGGAACAAACAACAAAACAGAGAACAATTACCAAAATTGCAATGTAATAGTAAGGCTGTCACTGCCAGTAATTACTGTAAATAAAAATGTATTATATTCTTCAGTCAAGGGGTGCCTGGGTGGTTCAGTCATTCAATCGTCCAACTCTTGATTTCAGTTCAGGTCATGATTTCAGGATCAGGAGATCAAGCCCTTCATCAGGAGATTCTCTCTCTCCCTCTGTCCTTCCCCTGCTTGTGCCCTCTCTCATAAATAAATAAGTAATTTTTGTAAAGATTTTATTTATTCATTTGGCACACAGAGATACAGAGAGTGAGAGAGAGAGCATGAGCAGGGAGAGAGGCAGAGGGAGAGGGAGAAGCAGGCTCCCCGCTGAGCCAGGAGCCCGATGTGAGGCTCGATCCCAGGACCCTGGGATCATGACCTGAGCTGAAGGCAGATGCTTAACCATCTGAGCCACCCAGGCGCCCCGATAAGTAAATTCTCCAATCAAAAGATGTAGAGTGACTGAATGGATAAAGTACCCAAATACCAATATCCAACAATATGCTCTGTATAAGAGACAAACTTTATCTCTAAGGACATACATCGGGTAAAACTGAAAGGGTGATGGAAGAGTTTCCATGCGAGTAATGGTCAAAACATAGCAGGAAAACATATGCTTATATAAGAGAATATATGCTTTAAGTCAAAATCTGGCACAAGAGAAAAAAGGTTAATAGCTAATAATAAAGAGGTGTGTATGTACACAACATAGAAACACACAGATATACATGGAAAGCCAATATTAGTGGATATGAAGAGTGAAATTGACACAATACAATAGGAGTAGGTGACTTAAACCCCATTTTCAGCAATGGGTGGATCATCCAGGGAGAAAATCATTAAGGGAACCACTGACTTGTACAATGCTTTAGACAGAATGGACCTAACAGACATACAAAGAATTGTCAGTCCTACATCAGAACAACACACAATTTTTTTTCTCAAATCCACATGGAACATTCTGTAGGATATATTATATATTAGGCCATAAAAAAAGTTTTAACTCATATAAGAACTGACTATATCAAGTATATTTTCTGATCCCATAGGTGGGAAAATGAAGTCAATAGCAGAAGCAATATTTACAAATATACAAAATACAAACACACTCCTGAACAACCTATGGGTCAAAAATATAATTTGAGATTATATATAATGTATATGTATATATAATATATAATATGATATACATAATGCAGCAAAAGGATTTCTAACAGAATAGTTTCTTGCAATAAAAGTCTACATTAAGGGGCACCTGGGTGGCTCAGTCAGTTAACCTCTGTCTTCAGCTCAGGTCATGATCCCATGATCCCAGGGTCCTGGGATCAAGTCCCACATCAGGCTCCCTGCTCCGCAGAGAGCCTTTTTCTCCCTCTCCCTCTGCTACTCCCCCTGCTTGTGCTCTCTCTGTCAAATAAATAAATACAATATTTTTTAAAAGCCTACATCAATAAAAAAATAAATATTTCAAATAAATAAATTTATATACCTCAAAAACTAACAAAAGAAGAACATACTAACCCCAAGTTACCAGAAGAAAGAAGAAATAAAAATTACCTCAGAAATAAATGCAATCAGGGTGCCTGGATGGCTCAATCGTTAAGCGTCTGCCTTTGGCTCAGGTCATGATCCCAAGGTCCTGGGATTGAGCCCCGCATTGGGCTCCCTGCTCCGCGGGAGGCCTGCTTCTCCCTCTCCCACTCCCCCTGCTTGTGTTCCCTCTCTCACTGTGTCTCTCTCTGTCAAATAAATAAAAATCTTAAAAAAAAAAGAAAGAAATGCAATCAAGGACACAAATGCAATAGAAAACATCAGTAAACTAACAGCTGGTTTTGAAAAGATAAAATTATTTTTTTTGTTGTTAGATACACAAGGACAAAAATCAAATAAACAAAATTAAAAATGAAAGAGGAGACATAGCAACAGATAATACAAAATTACAAGGAATCATAAGAAACTTCTATTAACAGTTACTCTACAAAAATTTGTATAACAGAAAAAGAAAAAAAAATTCCTAAAAATATCCAACCTACAAAGATTGAATCATAAAGAAATAAAAAATCTAAATGAAGAAAGAACAGGAAGACTGAAACAGTAATCAAAGAAGAGTAGGCAACACTTGCAAATAATCTTACCAATCTTACCAGGGAAGTGTTACTTTTAAAGCAAGGCCAGAAAATGACACCACAAAAACAAAACTACAGGCAAATATCCCTAATGAAGATAGTTGCAAAAAAGCCTCAATTAAATACTAGCAAACTCAGTTCAAGAGCACATTAAAAAGAATCATACACAGGGTACCTGGGTGGCTCAGTTGGTTAAGCGACTGCCTTCGGCTCAGGTCATGATCCTGGAGTCCCGGGAATGAGTCCCGCATCAGGCTCTCTGCTCAAGGGGTCTGCTTCTCCCTCTGACCCTCTTCCCTCTTGTGCTCTCTGTCTCTCATTCTCTCTCTCTCAAATAAATAAAAATAAATAAATAAAAATAAAAAATAAAGAATCATACACAATGACCAAGTGGGATTTATCCCTGGGATATAAACATGATTCAACATATACAAATCAGTAAACACGATAAACCATATATTTAACAAAATGATATAAAAATCAGACTGATCATCTCAATAGGTGCAGGAAAAAACATTTGATAAAATGCAACATATTGTCTTGATAAAAACTCTCCAAACATTAGTTATAGAAAAAAAAAAACACATAATAAATCAATACTAAAAATGCTGAAAACGTTGTTTCTCTAAGATCAGAAACAACACAAGAATGATCATCTTAAAATTTCTATTCTGTATAGTACTGAGAGTTCTAGCCAGAACAGTTAAGCAAGGAAAAAATAAAAGATATTCAAATCAGAAATAAATAATCTAACTTGCTTCTTTTTACATATTATATCATCTTGTATCCAGAAAACCACAGAAGACTCTATCAAATAATTGTTAGAACTAATAAACAAATTCAGCAAACTTGCAGGATATAAAATCAATATACAATAATACACTAATGATGAAGTATCCGAAAGAGAAATTAAGAAAATAATCCATTTACAATAATATCTAATGAATAAATACTTAGGAAAAATTTAGTCATGGAGGTGAAAGAGCTCCACACTAAAAGTTATAAGAAATTGATCAACAGTATTTGAAAAAGACACAGATAAATGAAGAGAACCTATGTTCTTTGGTTGTAAGAATTGGTTGTTAAAATTAATTAATATAATATTTAAGTTAAGGATTATTTGTTACAATATTCATCCACCAAAAGCTATATTCAGATTGCATGCAATTCCTTCAAGATTTCAATGCATTCGTCAAAGAAATAGAAAAAAAAAATCCTAAAATTCATAGGGAACACAAAGACTCCAAATATCTAAAGCACTCTGAACAAAAACAAAGCTGGAGGAGTCACAGTCTGAATTACAAATCAATTATAAAAGAAGGAGCAGTCAAAACAATGTAGTACTAGATTTAAAAAATGGACACATAGACAATGAAACCAAACAGAGATCCAAGAAATAAAGCCACAGATATACTTCAAATCAATCATTTACAAGGGTGAAAAGGATATACAAATGGGGAAAAATATTCTCTTCAAAATTGGTGATTGGAAAACTGAATATCCACATGTAAAAGAAAGAAACTAGACTTTTAGCTCACATTACTCATAAAAATTAAGTTGAAATGGATTAAAGAATTAACTGTGAGATTTGAAACTGTAAAGCTCTTGGAAGAAAACATAGTGAAATACCTCTTCGGCATTTGTCTTGATGACCTATTTTTGATATGACAGCAAAGTGCAGGCAACAAAACCAAAAATAAACAAGTGAGGTTACGTGAACCTAAAAGGATTCTACAAAGTAATGGAAACAACCAAGAAAAGTAAAAGGCAACCTATGGAATAAGAAAACATTTGCAAACCATCAACTAATAAGGGGTTAATATACAAACTATATGAGGAACAAACAAGCTCTATGGAAAACACAAATAACAACTTAAAAAAAAGACAATTTAAAACAGAAAATATGGCATACCAAAATCTATGGGATACAGCAAAAGTGGTTCTAATGGAATTTAATAGCAACACAGGCTTGTAACAAACAAAAACAATGAATTCCCCCCCAAATATATATGTATTTTCTAGTCTAGGTAAAGTTTTCATATATATATATATATATATATATATGTTCATATATATATATGAACAAACAAAGGAAAAAGTTAGTTGAAGGAAATAAATAATGAGGATCTGATTGGAAATAAATACAATAGATAATAAAAAGAAAATAAAGGTCACCTGGCTGGCTAAGTCAGTGGAATGTGTAACTTTTGATCCCAGGTTTGTGCCGCATGTTTGAACCCCATGGTGGGTGACCCCATGTTGGAGCCCCATGTTGGGTGTAGAGATTACTTAAAAATAAAATATTTTTTTAATAAGAGAAAATACAAAAACATCAATGAAGCTAAGAGCTGCTTCTTTTATAAGGTAAACAAAATTAACAAACCTTTACCTAGACTCAAGAAGAATAAAAGCATTCCAATAATTAACATCAGGAATGCAAAAGAAAGCACAAATGATGCCACAGAAATACAAAGTATCATAAGAGACTACCAAGAAGATTTATATGCCAATAAATTAGACAACCTAGAAAGATGGATAAATCCCTAGAAATTTACAATCTTCCCTGAATGAATCATGAAGAAATAGAAAATCTGAATTTGCATTTTACTAATAAGAAGATTGAATTAGTAATCAAAAACCTCCCCGCAAACAAAAGTTCAATAGATGGCTTTACTAGTGAATTCTATGAACATTCAAGAATATCTAATAGTTATACTTCTCAAAATCTTCCAAAAACTCAGAGCAGATGGAATGCTTCCAAGCTCATTTTACAAAGCTAGCATTACCCAGAGACCAAAACCAGGCAAGGACACTACAAAATATATGTGAACTATTATTTTATATTATATCATATATGATATATATGATGTATGATATAATATTTTATATATAATATATGTTATTTATATTTTTATATTATATATGTTTATATTTATATATGTTTATATATGTTTATATTCATATATACAGATGAACAGAGATGCAAATATCCTCAACAAAATACTAGCAAACTGAATTCAAGAGTACATAAAAAGAGTCATATACCATGTTCAAGTGGTATTTATTCCAGGGAGGCAAGGATGATTCAACATATATAAATCAGTCAATGTGATAGATCACAGTTACAAAATTAAAGATAAAAACCATTGATTATCTCAATAAACGTAGAAAAAAAATCTGAAAAAAAATTGACATCTATTTATTATAATTCTCAACAAAGTGTGTATAGAGAAGTACATCAACATAATAGAGGCCATTTATGACAAACCAACTGCTAAAATATAATGGTGAAGAGCTGAGAGTTTTTACTCTCATATTAGGAACAAGACAAGAATACCCGCAATCCCCACTGTTAGTCAACACAGCATTATAAGCCCTAGCTGAAGCAATTAGATTAAAAAAAAAAAAAAAAAAGGTAATATAAAAGGCATTGGCAAGTCAGCAAGGAAGAAGCAGTGCCATCATTTGCAGGTGATATAATAGTATATATATAGAAACTGTGAATGGCTACCAGACACTGTTAGAACTAATAAATAAGTTCAGTAATGTTACAAGGTATAAAATTAATATATAAAAATCTATTCTGCTTTTTTCAAAGATCTATTTATTTGAGAGCAATTGAATGAGCAAGAGATAGAGCACAAGCCAGGGGAGGGGCAGAGAAGTAGACTCCCTGCTTAGCAGGGAACCTGATGTGGGACTCAAACCCAAGACTCCAGGATCATGACCTGAGCTGAAGGCAAACCCTTAATCCACTGAGCCACCCAGGCGACCTTTATTCTGTTTTTATACAATAATAATGAGCTTTTAGAAAGAGAAATCAAGAAAATCCCATTGGTAATCATATCAAAATGAATAAAATATCAAGAAATATTTTTTCAAGGAATAAATTTAAGCAAGGAGGTAAAAGACTTGTACAGTGGAAACTATAAGATATTGATGTAAGTAGATAAATGACAAATGAATGGAAAGAAATTTCATGTTCATAGATTGGTAGAATTGATATTGTTAAAATGCCCATACTACTCAAAGAAATCTGCAGGTTAGTACCTCTGGTGAGGCAACAACAAGATTCAGTAGAATCCCTACCAATATGCCAATCACATTTTTCACAGAAAAGTAAAACACATAATTTTTAAAATTTGCATGGAGACACAAAAGACCTCAAATAGGCAAAACAATCTTGAGAAAAGGAAAAAAGTGAGACATATGCTCCCTGATTTCAATGTATAATACAAACTATACTGTTCAAATCAGTATGGTATTGACATGAAAACAGACACATAGATCAATGGGACAGAATAGACAACCCAGAAATAAACTCACACATATATGTTTGATTAATTTACACAAAGAGGGCAAGAATATACATTAAGGAAAGGACTGTCTCTTCAGTAAATCATGGTGGGAAAACTGGTCAACTATATGCAAAGTACTAAAACTAGATTGCTAGTTTATATCACATACAAAAATCAAACTAAAATGTATTAAAGACCTAAATGTAAGACCTTTTTTGTTTTGTTTTATTTAAAACTTATAGAAGAAAACATAGGTAGAATTCTCCTTGACATTGGTCCTAGAGATTGTATTTTGGATATGATTTCAAACACATGGGAAACAAAATAAAATATAAACATATGGGGCTGCATCAAACTAAGAAGTTTTCCTGCACAGCAAAAGAAAGCATTAACAAAATGGAAAGCAACCTAAGGAATGGAAGGAGATAGTCTCAAAAATATATCTGATGAGGGGTTAATATTCAAAGTGTACAAAGAACTCATACAAATTATTAACAAAACAATCTGATTTAAAAATGGTCAATAGAGAGGCACCTGGGTGGCTCAGTTGGTTAAGCATCTACCTTTGGTTCAGGCATAATCTCAGGGTCCTGGGATTGAACCCTGTGCTGGGCTCCCCATTCAGCGGGGAGTCTGCTTGTCCTCCTTCTGCCCTTCCCTCCCTTGTGTGCATGACAAATGTAATAAAATTTCTATTATAGGAGTCCCAGAAGAAGAGGAGAGAGAAAGGGGGGCAGAACATTCATCTGAAGAAATAATAGCTGAAAACTTCCTTAAAGTGGGAAAGGATACAGACATCTAGTTTCAGGAGGCAGAGAGAACTCCCACCAAAATCAACAAAACATATTGTAATCAAGACATATTGTGAATAAATTTGCAAAACATAGCAATTAAAAAAATCTTAGAAGCAGCAAGACAAAAGAGGTCATTAACTTACAAAGGAAGACCCATAACCCCAGCTGCAGATTTTTCAACAGAACCATGGCAAGCCAAAAGGAAGTGGTATGATATATTCAAAGTACTGAATGGGAAAAATCTGCAGCGAAGAATACTGTACACAGGAAGACAGTCATTCAGACTAGAAAGACAAAGAGTTTCCAAGACAAACAAAAACTAAAGAAGTACCTGACAAATGACCAGCCCTTCAAGAAATAGTAAAGGGGACTCTGAGTGGACAGGAGAGACCAAAAGTGTCAAAGACCATAATAGATCAGAGAAAACCTCCAGAAAAAAAAAAATTACAAAAGAAGTAATGAAATGGCTATAAATACATATCAATAATGACTTTGAATGTAAATGGATAAAGGCTCCATCAAAAGACATAGGTTGTCAGAATGGATAATAAAACAAGACCCATGTATATGCTGACTACAAAAGACTAATATTAGATCCAAAGACACCTGCAGATAGAGAATGAAAGGATAGAGAAATACTTACCAAGCACCCGGATATCAGAAGAAAGCCAGAGTAGTAACACAGATATTGGACAATTAGAATTTATATCAAAGAATGTAACCAGAGATAAAGAAGCGTACTATATCATAATAAAGGGGACAATCAACAGGAAGACCTAACAATTGCAAATATTTATGCACTCAACATGGGAGCAACAAATATATAAAATAATTAATAACATACTTAAGGAACTAATTTAAAATAACAAAATAATAGTAGGGATTATAACATCTAATTTATATTGTGGAGAGATCAGCCACAGATAGATAATAAATAGATGATAGATGATAGATAGATAGATAATAGATAGATGATAGATAATCAGCCATAAAAAAGAATTATTCAGCCATAAATAAAAAATACAAATTTTTATTTAAATGACAAAATGCAAATTTTGTCATTTGCAACAACATGGATGGAGCCAGAGAGTATTTTGCTAAATGAAGTAAGTCAAAGACAAATACCATATGATTTCACTCATACGTGGAATTTAATAAACAAAACAAATAAGCAAAGGGAAAAAATAGAGAAAAAAAACAAGAAACAGACTCTTAACTCTAGAGAAACAAACTGATGCTTCCTAGAGTGAGGTTGGAGGGGCAATGGATAAAATAGGTGCCGGGGATTAAGGAGTGCACTTGAGATGAGCATTAGGTGATGTATGGAAGTGTTGAATCACTATGCTGTACATCTGACACTAATATAACACTCTATGTCAATTATATTACCTCATTAACGTGTAGCTGTCATAATAATGATGTGTAAGAACAGTAAATTAACTATGCTTTGTTACATTTACTTTTTTAAGATTTTATTTATTTATTTATTTATTTATTTATTTATTTATTTATTTATTTATTTATTTATTTATTTATTTATTTATTTATTTGAGAGAGAGTCAGAGAGCATGAGCGGGGGAAGTGCAGAGGAAGAGGGACAAGCAGATTCCAAGCTGAGCATGGAGCCTGATAGGGGGCTGATCCCATGACACTGAGATCATGACCTGAGCTGAAATCAAGAATCAGAAGCTCAACCTGCTGCCACTCAGGTGCCCCTTGTTACTTTTACTTTCATATTTAGTTTATCAATAATCATTTAATTGACTTATGAACCTATCAGGAATAAATATAAGCATAATTGGTCATATAAAACAATTCCATCTTTTTATCTGCCTCTCTGTAGTAGGCTGTCTGTGGGATAATAAGGTTCATTCGTTGACTCCACAAACACCCAGGAGACTCTCCATGCTGCAGCAAGTGAGGTCTGCCTAGTGGCCTTCTCTAACGCTGGTATCTAATGTAAGAGGCAGACCACACACAGTTCCCTGAACAGACAATATGCTCTCAGGCTTTGAAAAATGGGAATAAAATATGCTAAGAATAGAAGGTATAATGGGGAAGGGTTCAGAAAGGCAGGATTTTTTTTCTTTGACAAATGTTTCATCTCACTTTATTTAATCCACCCTTCTGTCTCTGACACCAGGATTTTTTCTGCTCTATCCTGAGGAATGCCTGTCTGTCTCAATGCCCCCACCCCTCTCCACACAAACAGTTTCCTCCTGTTCCCTTCATTTCCCTCCCCAGCTGTCCTCTGGGAATATGGCAGCCCATGTCACCCATCAAAGAGTAGCTATTTTCTCCTCCAGAAGCTACATGACACAGGCTTCCAACGGGGTAGGTGTCCTCCCTGCTTTTCCTTGGTCCTCCCAAATCATTTATCCCCCTTGTCCTTGCAAACTCTCAGCTACTTTAAAGCAAATTTCTGGATTGGGGTATCACACCATGCCTCTGTCATTCTGGAAGCAGTGACATTGAGGCTGATATGCGAATGGTGTGGGCAATGGCTAGGCACCAATGAGGAGGGGCCTCATGGTAGCCTCTGGGGAGCAAGTGAGCCCAGTGTGTTAGGTGTGAAGTAATACATCAACAAGGCTCTGTCCTCGGTGGTATGAAATTGGTAACATTAATGAAGTGAGAGAAGAGGGCCCTTGGGAGACAGTAGGGGCTAGGGAAGGAAGAGATGAGTAGGTCACATTCAGGGTGCATAGAGCAAACATAAACTCAGTGCAGCTGTAGATGAAAGCGGATGCTCTGACAGAGCTGCCCAGTTCTATACAAGAAAGAGAAGCGAGGAAGAATGGTCTAAAGAGAGCACGGAAGTCTCCATGGAAGGATATGTTTACATCAACCCCTAGATTTTGGGAGACTTTAAAGGGGTTAGAAATGGTGAGGAAGACTGTTTATGTGGAAGAAAGAATATGAGTGTGGCAAAGATGCAAGAAAGACAATGTCATGTAAATATAATTACTTTAGTTTCAATGGAAATGGGGACTAGAGATAGGGAGATTTTGTTGTTGCTTGTTTGTCTGATTATTATTTTTAACGTATATAGAATGGAATGTGCATTCAGTGTAATCTAGCAGATTTTCTGCATGCTCAAAACAGTGTTCCAGATAGAATAACCTAGACTAGACAAAAAGTGTACTCATAGGGGGAGAAACTGGAGGCAGACATTTACTTGAATTATCTTTACAATATTATAATTCTTTGAAATTCTATGTCATAAAAGGATGTGTTATGCATTTTGAATAAAGCACACTGGAATTATCCTAGATCCATTATCCAAAAAAATGTATGACCCAATACGAATGCTAAGGAGAGCAAGAACACATCTCGGAAATGTCTTGCCTTTTCCCTTCCCAAATTATTTTTTTTAACAATTTGGTGAGTTACTTTTCATTAATGTTCACACATTTTTGTGAATAATAAATTGGCTCCTAAACTCCCGGGTTTTATTTCATGTACAGATCTTCCAGAAAGACTGCGAGACCACACATCATCACCTGTAGATGTAACTCACAGGCCAAAGGAGTGAGAAAAGTGTGCTTCCAGTCCCAAAACTCTGCCATTGTCATTGTCTGAAACTGACTTCATCGGCCACACTCTTCTGACTTCAAAAAGAGCTGTGAAGTGTGTGATCGTTTGTGGACAGTACTGAACCCATACAGATCTAGACATTCAACTAACAAAGGATAGAATAGATGCTTTAGAGTCACCATGACGACCATGGACTGTAGTACCATGAAGAGGAATAACCATGGGAGACATTCATGTCAGGAGAGTTAGTAAGAGATGGTGATTTTTATATGGAGGAGTGCAGAGATAAAGAAAAGTTGGGATAACATTTTTTTTTTTTTTCTGATTTCTGGCTCGGGCTGTTGTAAATGGTGGTACCAATGGTGATACATGCTTCAGGGGACTTTGGCAGTTCATTGTTAGGCCTGGTGAGTTTGATGTCACTGTGAGAGACTACTCACCAGACTCCCTTAAACTGGCATGGCAGCAACAACGAATAGATACAAGTTGGCCATGCAACAATTCTTTGGTGTATGATTCGGTGTCCTGAAAAATCAAAAGGACAAAAACAAAATTGTTAGTTCATTATAATGTCAATTAGCTAGTATAGAATGAAATTGTGAGCAGCTCAGCGGATTGATTTCATAATAAGGAGCATTGCTTAGCTCTCCACACATGCCTGTGTTTGTGTATGTGGGTGGGAAACAAACCACACGCTGTCATTCAGCAAACTGCAAGTCCACTTCCCCTGGAGAACCTCATGGACCAGTTTCACCAGGCAGAGTACACAATCTGCTTCTGACTCACAACATCAAATTGTATTTCTTTACTCGGTTATATACTCTCATATCCTGAATACTACTCTCTCTTTCTAGAATATAGTAGTTTAAATGCTTATTTAAAATATAAAGTATGTTGGCTAACTGAACATAATGAAAAATTAATAAAAAATAAACCAAAATAATTATAGAAATACTAATATTGCAATTTTAGAAACAATAATAAAAACAACAGTAATAATGGTTGTCCCTATGTAACGACTAAGTGCTAAGCTCTGTTCTGCGTGTGCATGTATGTACCTGCGTATGTGCATGCATCTGTGTTATATACTGTGTTGTCTCTTAGTCTAGAAAAAAACCTTTGATAAAAATTCATTTGATAAAAAATTTGATTTGATAAAAATTCATTTCAGATAAAATTTCATGTCTGATTGATCTGTTGTATAATAAGACAATATAAATTTCAAAGATACTGTATTTGCATTGTATTTTCTTGTTTATCTCTTCAAATCATGGAAGTTTTTCACTTATATTACTACTCTCTTAATATAATCATTTGGGTCAGTAGCATACCCATTCCTAGGGAAAGTCACACTATCGTACATTTATGGTATGCATTTTTCATGTCAACTCCTTTAAATAAGCAATGATTTTATTCCATCCATATTTAGGGAAATCCATTGTTAGAACTCTGCCTCTTCTATGAAATTCCATTACAGTGAATTATCAGCAAAGACCATTTAACTGGAATCAATTGCACACCAACCATGTAAGTCTGGTATTTGAAGACAGTGCTTATAATAGCTATATCATTTTGGTCATTGATATCATACATTTTTAGAATACATCCCAAAATAAAAGTAGCATTATCTTTTAGTATAAATATAAGCATGTATATCAGGCTTAATATTCCCAGGATTTCTACATTAAACACCTCAAGGTAAATATTCCTCAGGAAGTAATGATCTATTATTTTTGCCTTTCATCTTACAGTCAAAATTTTAATATAAAGATGTAATGTAGGAACATACAAATAATTGAATAGATATGTAGTCTTACTAAATTTATTGAATAGTTTCCTTCTATTTAAATGCAATTTCCCTTCTGTTTAAATTTAAGGAGATATTCTGAATGCTTTATTCATGTACTGAGAGATGTGACAGAAAAATGAAAAGAATATTTTTCAAACTAGTTAAGTCAAATTAGTGCTGCATAATGAATTTTCAAAATCTTGACAAATGTAAAATGGTAAAAATATTTGAGCATATTGCATTCACTAGGTAAAGTGCATGGAAGCCTTTCTTTTACCTGGGAGGCAAGTTTGGGATATGACTGTGTTTATAGCTAAAGACCTGGTATCTAATGATGACAGCATCTTCTATAATTAGTCTCCAAACTCCTAGAGGTTAGGATGGTGTAAACTGCATGTTACACCTCTTTACTTACATGTAGTATTATTAGACAGAGAATATTTAATGTCACATAGAGAGAAAGGGACTATAACTTTATAAGGGTAGCACAGATTTGGAAGATTTTACAGGATATGTAACATTTGTCTTCCCTCTTTTAAACATAGTGTTAGGAAGCTCACCATTAGAGTATACCTCTTTGGATTCAAGAACAGATTTCATTCAACATTCTGGATGGCCTAGAAGGTATCATTTTATCTATCATTCTAGCATCATGGAAGGATATTCCAGATGCCTGATTGACCAGTTAGGCAAAGATTCTTAAAAGATGGTTGTACACCTGGGTGGCTTAGTTGGTTAAGCACTGGACTCGATCTCAGCTCAGCTCTTGAACTTCAGGTGCCCCATGGAAGTGGAAAGAAAGTAGCAGAACCTAGAAGATGAAGTAGTTGTTGAATTTATTATGGAGTACTTCTAATAGCTGAAGACAAAATGTAGACAAAATATTCTTGTAGAGGCAGCACAAACTGCTTAAAAATGTAAATATAATTGATATATTGTGGATAACTTTGGATATCAGAGTCCATAATCAAAAATACCTTGAACAAACATTTACTGAGAACCTACAATAGGCCAGGGACTACTATGTGATGGCGTTCTGCAGAAAATAGACATTACATATACTTTTGTTTTCTTTTTTTTTTTTTTTAAGATTTATTTATTTTAGAGAAAGAGAGACAGGGAAAGGGAGGGAAAGTGTTAAGCAGACTCTGTACCTGTGTGCACAGCCTGACCTGGGGCTTGATCTCATGACCCTGATATGACAAACTGAGGCAAAACCAAGAGCTGGGCATTTAACTGACTGTGTCTCTCAGATGCCCCCACACTTCTCAACACTAAAATTGAGTATGGATTTTTGATGAGAATGAGCATAACAATTGAAATCATTAATGGAAAACGGAAAACCAGAATGACAAAATTATTCTTGGCAGTGAGAAAAAGTCAACAACTTTGGATAATGATATATTGAATTTGAGTTGTCAATAATATTCATTGATTTTTTTTCATAGATTTTAAAGTCTAACTTATGATCCACCAGTTCATGGAAGGCATCGATGCCCTTAAATCTCAATCCATGCCCTTACCAAATTTTACTGAGCTGTTGGTCAAACCAGTCAAAACAGCAAGACCTACTTAAACATGTATCTATCTGCAACGTCATTCAAAGGTTAATCTTTTAATATTCCTAATGTTATAGCAAAACAGTGGTCACATTCCAGGCCATCAAAATAGAGTGTAGAGGTTTATTTCATAATGAAGAATCTCAATAATCACTAAAATAAAACAGAAAAATACACATTATTTATATTTTATCAGGGACATATTTGTACATTTGCTTCCCAAAGGGAAAACCAAAACACATTTCATTCAAACTTAAAAGAGTTTTTTTGTTGTTGTTTTTAAGATTCATGGTGCTTGAACTTACAACCCTGAGATCAAGGGTCACATGCTCTACTGACTAAGCCAGACAGGAACCCCAAACTTATGAATAGTTCTTAAAGAAGGCAAATAATTTGTTTTATATGTTATTTATTTTTCATGATTTGCAGCAGTGTTTTCTTAAATTCTCTCTGTGTGTATAAGTATGTATGCATGTATATCTATTTATTGGAGGGATAGATCATACATAGTGAATTTGTGCACATAGAGTAAAGGGAACACTTAAGTCACTACCCACATCTAAACAATTTCATTATTTAGGAAACAATATGATTCTCTGTATAAAGAATTAATGAAATATAATTCAATTTTGAGGAGTTAATAAAACTGGCCCAATTAAAATATATTCTCATTTTAACTGAATAAAATTTTCATTTTTTACATTTAAATGCTGATATTTACAAATTACAGATTAAATTATAAATACAGAGTAAGCTAGTTTTTATAGTATATCATTACTGATGATTTTAGAAAGATGTATAAATAATACATTTCATTTTCTTTAAGCTTTATCCAAATAAAAAATGAGACAGAAAATTGAGTTCCATATGCTATTCATTTATTCAGGTATTTAAGGGATAATATTGAGCAACTACTATATAGCAGGCATTGTGTAGCCATTCAGTTTATACAGAGGGCAAAACAATGATTTCACATTGGGAAGTTTAAGTTCTGATGAGTTAGAATGACCATAAAAAATGAATTTAGTTCATAAGTTTATTGAATATGTAAAAGATGAAAAGTGATTTGCAGAATACATCAAAGGACAGCACAGTAAGGAGAAATAGGCAAGTCGGGGGTTACTGAGATTTTAAGTACACTGTTCAGGGTGGGTCTCATTTAAAAAGTGACCTTTGACAAAAGATTGAACTGCATTTAAGAATATGGAATTAAGACTACATGGAGCTAACAGCTTTCTCAATAGACCAATATCATCAGTTGATTCAAACAAATAAATGGCCATGTTGTAAACCAAGCCCACTTCCGAAGCTGGTTGAGAGTCTGTTGACTTGAACTGCAAAATATGCATCATTCTCATTTTATTATGCTTCTAAATGTAAATGAGTTTGAGATTTATGCCACTGCATTTTAGCTCTATTTTTTTCTATTTTAGGAAAAGAGTGGAGTTCATGATGGGGCATGAGAATCACAGTTTCACCAGTGATTTCATTCTTTTAGGACTCTTTTCTTCTTCTCAATCAAGTCTAGTTTTCATCTCCTTTATATTCATCATTTTTATTATGACTATAACAGAAAACACAATCATGATCCTCCTTATCCTCAGGGACTCAAGAATCCATACTCCAATGTATTTCCTGCTCAGCCATCTGTCTTTCATGGACATCTTGCATATTTCCAACATTGTTCCCAAAATGGTCACTGACTTTCTGTCAGGCAGCAGAACTATTTCATTCGCAGGTTGTGGCTTCCAGATATTTCTATCCCTCACCCTCCTGGGTGGTGAGTGCCTTGTCCTGGCGGCAATGTCTTACGATCACTATGTAGCCATCTGTCACCCACTGCGCTATCCCATTCTTATGAATGACTATGTCCGCTTTCTCATGGCTAGAGGGTCCTGGATTGTTGGGACCGTCAACTTCATAGTCCACACAGCTTATGCACTCCAGTTGCCCTTCTGTGGCCCAAGAGCCATTGATCACTTTTTCTGTGAAGTCCCTGCCATGTTGAAGTTGTCCTGTGAACACTCTATGAACAAGGAGTTTATGTAAGTGGCTTAATTTTTCTTAATTTTTCTCCCTTCCTCCCTAATCCTTGCTTCTTATGTCCAAATTCTCCTTACTGTTCTTCAAATGAAATCATCAGAAGCACGGAAAAAGTCATTTTCTACCTGTTCCTTCCACATGATTGTGGTCACAATGTACTATGGGCCATTTATTTTCACATACATGAGACCCAAATCATACCACACTCCGGGCCAGGACAAATATTTGGCAATATTCTATACCATCCTCACACCCACACTGAACCCTATCATCTACAGTTTTAGGAATAAAGATGTTCTGAAGGCAATGAAAAATATGCTCAAAGTAACTTTCTCCATTAAAGATAGTAATAAAAATGCTTGAAGCATGTGTTTTCTATATCAATATTCAATGCTTAGAGATTATCCATTAGTCATATCTTTAGAAAGAAAATCAAAGTTTCTATCCCTCAAGAGTGGAAAGTGGATTTTTCCAAACCTCCAATGAAAATAAAAAAAAGTTTTACAGGTATTTGTTTTATAAATACATACATCCAGAAATGCACTGTTCCCTCCCATGAAAAAATCTAAGAACTTATAAAAATTGACTTTTATAATACAATCACGTTTTATGGGATCTATCCATATAACTTTTCTATTTCATGAAACAGTAAAATTATAATTCCAAGGTTACAAGCAGCTATCAAAAATTCATAAAAATTATAGGCAAAATGGGTGCAGGTGTTCAAGAGGTAAAAATTCCAGTTATATGATACATAAGTTAAAAATAAGTAAGTCCTGTGATGTAATTAATGTAGAGCATGGTGACTGTAGTTAACAATGGTCTGTTGTATATAAGAAAGTGGCTGAGAGTATAGGTTTTAGTAGTTCTCATCATAACAAAATGAATTGTAGCTCTGTGTGGTGACAGATGATAACTAAACTTATTTTGATAATTATTTTATAATATATAGATATATCAAATTTTTATGCAGTACACCTAAGAACAGTAGAATTATATCAATTATACCTCAATAAAACAGAAACATAAACCAATGTATTTTAGTATTTAATAAATCATATATTATTATGTATTTTAATATACTAATACATTATGTAACTTATTTGATATACTCAATGCATTAAATATTATTTAGTAAGAATAACATTTATTAAGAGTTATTGAAGAACTAGCATTCAGTTTCTATTAATATGAGTTCTAAATCATGAAAACACTTCCCTTTGAAATCCACCATCCCTGTTTTCTTGCACAATGATGTAAACAAATATTGCATGTAAGAACCTCCATACATCAATTGCATCCCTGTCCTAGTTCTCCTGGATCTTTTTTGTATTGTGAATGTCTGAGTGAGAGGGCTACACCTCTGTACAGAGAAAGTGATGTAGAGGGGCCAAAAACAATCCAGCAGGCACAAGCAACTTCTGTTTTTGCCCCCTTTCCAACTTAACTGAGAGGGAATTTGGGAAACAAAATGTCAGAACTACATTAAATCCCAAACCAGTACAACGACATGCATCACTCTGCCCTCACCTGGACGTTTCGAAGAAAAAAACAAAACTTTTCGGAACTCCACTTGAAATATCCATTGTTCATTGAATAGTTTGTTTTGAAACCTTTGTTACTGAAGTGAGAAATATATATACATACACTTACATATATACATTAGTTGTGGTACAATGAAAGTACTCATCCTTTCTAGAAGCAAACACAAAATATTTAATGTGTGTATTAAAATTGTGTCTTGTTTTAGGTACACATATAGGGTTACATTTTGTAACATTTTTAGCATTTTATCCTAAAAATTAGTGCAAAGAAGAAAAATATTTTTTATATTATATAAGTAGTTGCTCCCGTTTTAGAGGCATAGATATTTACAATTGTTAGATCTTCTTGTTGGATAGACCCGTTAAGTAGGATATAGTGTCCATCCTCATCTCTTATAATCTTTGGTTTAAAATCTAATTGGTCTGATATAAGGATTGCCATACCAGCTTTCTTTTGGTGTCCATTAGCATTGGAAATGGCTTTCCACCCCCTCACTTTCAATCTGGGGGTGTCTTTGGGTCTAAAATGAGTCTCTTGCAGACAGCATATCGATAGGTCTTGTTTTTTAATCCAATCTGATAGCCTATGTCTTTTGATTGGGGCATTTATCCCATTTACATTCAGGGTAACTACTGAAAGATAGGAATTTAGTTCCATTTTATTGCCTGTAAGGTGACTGTTACTGTATATTCTCTGTGTTCCTTTCTGGTCTATGTTGCTTTTAGGCTCTCTCTTTTCTTAGAGGACCCCTTTCAAGATTTCCTGTAGGGCTGGTTTTGTGTTTGCTAATTCCTTTAGTTTTTGTTTGTCCTGGAAGCTTTTTATCTCTCCTTCTATTTTCAATGACAGCCTAGCTGGATATAGTATTCGTGGCTGCATATTTTTCTCGTTTAGTGCTCTGAAGATATCCTGCCAGTCCTTTCTGGCCTGCCAGGTCTCTGTGGATAGGTCTGTTGCCAATCTAATATTTCTACCATTGTAGGTTACAGACCTCTTGTCCTGAGCTGCCTTCAGGAATTTCTCTTTGTCTCTGAGACTCATAAGTTTTACTATTAGACGTCGGGGTGTTGACCTATTTTTATTGATTTTGAGAGGGGTTCTCTGTGCCTCCTGTATTTTGATGCCTGTTTCCTTCCCCAAATTAGGGAAGTTCTCTGCTGTAATTTGCTCCAATATACCTTCTGCCCCTCTCCCTCTTTGTTCTTCTTCTGGGATCCCAATTATTCTAATATTGTTTCGTCTTATGGTATCACTTATCTCTCGAATTCTGCCCTCATGATCCAGTAGTTGGTTATCTCTCTTTTTCTCAGCTTCTTTATTTTCCAACATTTGGTCTTCTATATCACTAATTTTTTCTTCTGCCTCATTTATCCTAGCAGTTAGAGCTCCATTTTTGATTGCACCTCATTAATAGCCTTTTTGATTTCGACTTGGGTAGGTTTTAGTTCTTTTATTTCTCCAGAAAGGTATCTCCCATGCTTTTTTCAAGCCCAGCTAGTATCTTTAAAATCATGATTCTGAACTCGAGGTCCAACATCGTACTAATGTCCGTATTGAGTAGGTGATTTTTTTCATCTTGTCATTTTGTGCAGAGCACAATAGATGAATGAGAGAACAAAATGCTAAGAGGGTAACAATGACCCCAGAAACATATACACTAAACAAATCAGAAAAGACCTGAAACTGGGGGAAAAGAAATGGAAAGAAAAAAAGAAAAGAAAAGGAAAAGATTAAAAAAAAAACAGGATATGATCAAATATGATCAGGCTGGTTCATAGATCAGTGCCACACACTAGATTTTGGGTGTATTTTGGTCTGTTAGAAGAAACTGCCTCCCAAAAGTTTAAAGAAAGAAAAACTTACATATGTACAAAAATAAGGTTAAATATGATGAAGCAATGGAATATGACTGGAAAGATGAAAATTATAAAAGAATTGATAAGAAGTTGTTTGAAAAAAGAAAGACGAGGAATAAAAAATAAAAAAGAGGGCGAGAATGTGATCAGGCAGGAGACTAGAACAAAGCCATACACTAGAGATTTAGGGTATATTTTGGTCTGTTAGAAGAAACTGTATTCCAAAATTTTAGAGAGAACAACATATATATATATATATATACCAAAAATAACGTTAAAATACTATGAAGGGATAGAATATGACTCTTAAATGAAAAATATTTTTTTTTGAAAAAAGGGAATGATAAGTTGTTGGTTGAAAAAGGGGAAAAGAAAAATTAAAAAAAAAAAAGCAAAAGAAAAAAGAAAATTAAAAATATTCACTTTGGAAGACCAAAGAATCATGGGGAAAAAAAGCCATGAAATCCATGTGCTGTATTCCCCTAGTGCTGG
>NC_058420.1:41274-61306 GCF_002201575.2 Neomonachus schauinslandi
TTTTATATGGAGGAGTGCAGAGATAAAGAAAAGTTGGGATAACTTTTTTTTTTTTTTTTTCTGATTTCTGGCTTGGGCTGTTGTAAATGGTGGTACCAATGGTGTTACGTGCTTCAGGGGACTTTGGCAGTTCATTGTTAGGCATGGTGAGTTTGATGTCACTGTGAGAGACTACTCACAGGACTCCCTTAAACTGGCATGGCAGCAACAATGAATAGATGTAAGAGCACCATGCAGTGATTCCTTGGTGTATGATTCAGTGTCCTGAAAAATCAAAAGGACAAAAACAAAATTGTTAATTCATTATAATGTCAATTAGCTAGTATAGAATGAAATTGTGAGCAGCTCAGCGGATTGATTTCATAATAAGGAGCATTGCTTAGCTCTCCACACTTGCCTGTGTTTGTGTATGTGGGTGGGAAACAAACCACACGCTCTCATTCACCAAACTGCAATTCCACTTCCCCCAGAGAACCTCATGGACCAGTTTCACCAGGCAGAGTACACAATCTGCTTCTGACTCACAACATCGAATTGTATTTCTTTACTCGGTTATATACCCTCATATCCTGAATACTACTCTCTCTTTCTAGAATATAGTAGTTTAAATGCTTATTTAAAATATAAAGTGTGTTGGCTAACTGAACATAATGAAAAATTAATAAAAAATAAACCAAAATAATTATAGAAATACTAATATTGCAATTTTAGAAACAATAATAAAAACAACAGTAATAATGGTTGTCCCTATGTAACGACTAAGTGCTAAGCTCTGTTCTGCGTGTGCATGTATGTACCTGCGTATGTGCATGCATCTGTGTTATATACTGTGTTGTCTCTGAGTCTAGAAAAAAACCTTTGATAAAAATTCATTTGATAAAAAATTTGATTTGATAAAAATTCATTTCAGATAAAATTTCATGTCTGATTGATGTGTTGTATAGTAAGACAATATAAATTTCAAAGATACTGTATTTGCATTGTATTTTCTTGTTTATCTCTTCAAATCATGGAAGTTTTTCACTTATATTACTACTCTCTTAATATAATCATTTGGGTCAGTAGCATATCCATTCCTAGGGAAAGTCACACTATCGTACATTTATGGTATGCATTTTTCATGTCAACTCCTTTAAATAAGCAATGATTTTATTCCATCCATATTTAGGGAAATCCATTGTTAGAACTCTGCCTCTTCTATGAAATTCCATTACAGTGAATTATCAGCAAAGACCATTTAACTGGAATCAATTGCACACCAACCATGTAAGTCTGGTATTTGAAGACAGTGCTTATAATAGCTATATCATTTTGGTCATTGATATCATACATTTTTAGAATACATCCCAAAATAAAAGTAGCATTATCTTTTAGTATAAATATAAGCATGTATATCAGGCTTAATATTCCCAGGATTTCTACATTAAACACCTCAAGGTATATATTACTCAGGAAGTAATGATCTATTATTTTTGCCTTTCATCTTACAGTCAAAATTTTAATATAAAGATGTAATGTAGGAACATACAAATAATTGAATAGATGTGTAGTCTTACTAATTTTATTGAATAGTTTCCTTCTATTTAAATGTAATTTCCCTTCTGTTTAAATTTAAGGAGATATTCTGAATGTTTTATTCATGTACTGAGAGATGTGACAGAAAAATGAAAAGAATATTTTTCAAACTAGTTAAGTCAAATTAGTGCTGCATAATGAATTTTCAAAATCTTGACAAATGTAAAATGGTAAAAATATTTGAGCATATTGCATTCACTAGGTAAAGTGCATGGAAGCCTTTCTTTTACCTGGGAGGCAAGTTTGGGATATGACTGTGTTTATAGCTAAAGACCTGGTATCTAATGATGACAGCATCTTCTATAATTAGTCTCCAAACTCCTAGAGGTTAGGATGGTGTAAACTGCATGTTACACCTCTTTACTTACATGTAGTATTATTAGACAGAGAATATTTAATGTCACATAGAGAGAAAGGGACTATAACTTTATAAGGGTAGCACAGATTTGGAAGATTTTACAGGATATGTAACATTTGTCTTCCCTCTTTTAAACATAGTGTTAGGAAGCTCACCATTAGAGTATACCTCTTTGGATTCAAGAACAGATTTCATTCAACATTCTGGATGGCCTAGAAGGTATCATTTTATCTATCATTCTAGCATCATGGAAGGATATTCCAGATGCCTGATTGACCAGTTAGGCAAAGATTCTTAAAAGATGGTTGTACACCTGGGTGGCTTAGTTGGTTAAGCACTGGACTCGATCTCAGCTCAGCTCTTGAACTTCAGGTGCCCCATCGAAGTGGAAAGAAAGTAGCAGAACCTAGAAGATGAAGTAGTTGTTGAATTTATTATGGAGTACTTCTAATAGCTGAAGACAAAATGTAGACAAAATATTCTTGTAGAGGCAGCACAAACTGCTTAAAAATGTAAATATAATTGATATATTGTGGATAACTTTGGATATCAGAGTCCATAATCAAAAATACCTTGAACAAACATTTACTGAGAACCTACAATAGGCCAGGGACTACTATGTGATGGCGTTCTGCAGAAAATAGACATTACATATACTTTTGTTTTCCTTTTTTTTTTTTTTTTAAGATTTATTTATTTTAGAGAAAGAGAGACAGGGAAAGGGAGGGAAAGTGTTAAGCAGACTCTGTACCTGTGTGCACAGCCTGACCTGGGGCTTGATCTCATGACCCTGATATGACAAACTGAGGCAAAACCAAGAGCTGGGCATTTAACTGACTGTGTCTCTCAGATGCCCCCACACTTCTCAACACTAAAATTGAGTATGGATTTTTGATGAGAATGAGCATAACAATTGAAATCATTAATGGAAAACGGAAAACCAGAATGACAAAATTATTCTTGGCAGTGAGAAACAGTCAACAACTTTGGATAATGATATATTGAATTTGAGTTGTCAATAATATTCATTGATTTTTTTTCATAGATTTTAAAGTCTAACTTATGATCCACCAGTTCATGGAAGGCATCGATGCCCTTAAATCTCAATCCATGCCCTTACCAAATTTTACTGAGCTGTTGGTCAAACCAGTCAAAACAGCAAGACCTACTTAAACATGTATCTATCTGCAACGTCATTCAAAGGTTAATCTTTTAATATTCCTAATGTTATAGCAAAACAGTGGTCACATTCCAGGCCATCAAAATAGAGTGTAGAGGTTTATTTCATAATGAAGAATCTCAATAATCACTAAAATAAAACAGAAAAATACACATTATTTATATTTTATCAGGGACATATTTGTACATTTGCTTCCCAAAGGGAAAACCAAAACACATTTCATTCAAACTTAAAAGAGTTTTTTTGTTGTTGTTTTTAAGATTCATGGTGCTTGAACTTACAACCCTGAGATCAAGGGTCACATGCTCTACTGACTAAGCCAGACAGGAACCCCAAACTTATGAATAGTTCTTAAAGAAGGCAAATAATTTGTTTCATATGTTATTTATTTTTCATGATTTGCAGCAGTGTTTTCTTAAATTCTCTCTGTGTGTATAAGTATGTATACATGTATATCTATTTATTGAGGGATAGATCATACATAGTGAATTTGTGCACATAGAGTAAAGGGAACACTTAAGTCACTACCCACATCTAAACAATTTCATTATTTAGGAAACAATATGATTCTCTGTATAAAGAATTAATGAAATATAATTCAATTTTGAGGAGTTAATAAAACTGGCCCAATTAAAATATATTCTCATTTTAACTGAATAAAATTTTCATTTTTTACATTTAAATGCTGATATTTACAAATTACAGATTAAATTATAAATACAGAGTAAGCTAGTTTTTATAGTATATCATTACTGATGATTTTAGAAAGATGTATAAATAATACATTTCATTTTCTTTAAGCTTTATCCAAATAAAAAATGAGACAGAAAATTGAGTTCCATATGCTATTCATTTATTCAGGTATTTAAGGGATAATATTGAGCAACTACTATATAGCAGGCATTGTGTAGCCATTCAGTTTATACAGAGGGCAAAACAATGATTTCACATTGGGAAGTTTAAGTTCTGATGAGTTAGAATGACCATAAAAAATGAATTTAGTTCATAAGTTTATTGAATATGTAAAAGATGAAAAGTGATTTGCAGAATACATCAAAGGACAGCACAGTAAGGAGAAATAGGCAAGTCGGGGGTTACTGAGATTTTAAGTACACTGTTCAGGGTGGGTCTCATTTAAAAAGTGACCTTTGACAAAAGATTGAACTGCATTTAAGAATATGGAATTAAGACTACATGGAGCTAACAGCTTTCTCAATAGACCAATATCATCAGTTGATTCAAACAAATAAATGGCCATGTTGTAAACCAAGCCCACTTCCGAAGCTGGTTGAGAGTCTGTTGACTTGAACTGCAAAATATGCATCATTCTCATTTTATTATGCTTCTAAATGTAAATGAGTTTGAGATTTATGCCACTGCATTTTAGCTCTATTTTTTTCTATTTTAGGAAAAGAGTGGAGTTCATGATGGGGCATGAGAATCACAGTTTCACCAGTGATTTCATTCTTTTAGGACTCTTTTCTTCTTCTCAATCAAGTCTAGTTTTCATCTCCTTTATATTCATCATTTATATTATGACTATAACAGAAAACACAATCATGATCCTCCTTATCCTCAGGGACTCAAGAATCCATACTCCAATGTATTTCCTGCTCAGCCATCTGTCTTTCATGGACATCTTGCATATTTCCAACATTGTTCCCAAAATGGTCACTGACTTTCTGTCAGGCAGCAGAACTATTTCATTCGCAGGTTGTGGCTTCCAGATATTTCTATCCCTCACCCTCCTGGGTGGTGAGTGCCTTGTCCTGGCGGCAATGTCTTACGATCACTATGTAGCCATCTGTCACCCACTGCACTATCCCATTCTTATGAATGACTATGTCCGCATTCTCATGGCTAGAGGGTCCTGGATTGTTGGGACCGTCAACTTCATAGTCCACACAGCTTATGCACTCCAGTTGCCCTTCTGTGGCCCAAGAGCCATTGATCACTTTTTCTGTGAAGTCCCTGCCATGTTGAAGTTGTCCTGTGTGGACACAACACTCTATGAACAAGGAGTTTATGTAAGTGGCTTAATTTTTCTTAATTTTTCTCCCTTCCTCCCTAATCCTTGCTTCTTATGTCCAAATTCTCCTTACTGTTCTTCAAATGAAATCATCAGAAGCACGGAAAAAGTCATTTTCTACCTGTTGCTTCCACATGATTGTGGTCACAATGTACTATGGGCCATTTATTTTCACATACATGAGACCCAAATCATACCACACTCTGGGCCAGGACAAATATTTGGCAATATTCTATACCATCCTCACACCCACACTGAACCCTATCATCTACAGTTTTAGGAATAAAGATGTTCTGAAGGCAATGAAAAATATGCTCAAAGTAACTTTCTCCATTAAAGATAGTAATAAAAATGCTTGAAGCATGTGTTTTCTATATCAATATTCAATGCTTAGAGATTATCCATTAGTCATATCTTTAGAAAAAAATCAAAGTTTCTATCCCTCAAGAGTGGAAAGTGGATTTTTCCAAACCTCCAATGAAAATAAAAAAAAGTTTTACAGGTATTTGTTTTATAAATACATACATCCAGAAATGCACTGTTCCCTCCCATGAAAAATTCTAAGAACTTATAAAAATTGACTTTTATAATACAATCACGTTTTATGGGATCTATCCATATAACTTTTCTATTTCATGAAACAGTAAAATTATAATTCCAAGGTTACAAGCAGCTATCAAAAATTCATAAAAATTATAGGCAAAATGGGTGCAGGTGTTCAAGAGGTAAAAATTCCAGTTATATGATACATAAGTTAAAAATAAGTAAGTCCTGTGATGTAATTAATGTAGAGCATGGTGACTGTAGTTAACAATGGTCTGTTGTATATAAGAAAGTGGCTGAGAGTATAGGTTTTAGTAGTTCTCATCATAACAAAATGAATTGTAGCTCTGTGTGGTGACAGATGATAACTAAACTTATTTTGATAATTATTTTATAAGATATAGATATATCAAATTTTTATGCAGTACACCTAAGAACAGTAGAATTATATCAATTATACCTCAATAAAACAGAAACATAAACCAATGTATTTTAGTATTTAATAAATCATATATTATTATGTATTTTAATATACTAATACATTATGTAACTTATTTGATATACTCAATGCATTAAATATTATTTAGTAAGAATAACATTTATTAAGAGTTATTGAAGAACTAGCATTCAGTTTCTATTAATATGAGCTCTAAATCATGAAAACACTTCCCTTTGAAATCCACCATCCCTTTTTTCTTGCACAATGATGTAAACAAATATTGCATGTAAGAACCTCCATACATTACTTGCATCCCTGTCCTAGTTCTCCTGGATCTTTTTTGTATTGTGAATGTCTGAGTGAGAGGGCTACACCTCTGTACAGAGAAAGTGATGTAGAGGGGCCAAAAACAATCCAGCAGGCACAAGCAACTTCTGTTTTTGCCCCCTTTCCAACTTAACTGAGAGGGAATTTGGGAAACAAAATGTCAGAACTACATTAAATCCCAAACCAGTACAACGACATGCATCACTGTGCCCTCACCTGGACGTTTCGAAGAAAAAAACAAAACTTTTCGGAACTCCACTTGAAATATCCATTGTTCATTGAATAGTTTGTTTTGAAACCTTTGTTACTGAAGTGAGAAATATATATACATACACTTACATATATACATTAGTTGTGGTACAATGAAAGTACTCATCCTTTCTAGAAGCAAACACAAAATATTTAATGTGTGTATTAAAATTGTGTCTTGTTTTAGGTACACATATAGGGTTACATTTTGTAACATTTTTAGCATTTTATCCTAAAAATTAGTGCAAAGAAGAAAAATATTTTTTATATTATATAAGTAGTTGCTCCCGTTTTAGAGGCATAGATATTTACAATTGTTAGATCTTCTTGTTGGATAGACCCGTTAAGTAGGATATAGTGTCCATCCTCATCTCTTATAATCTTTGGTTTAAAATCTAATTGGTCTGATATAAGGATTGCCATACCAGCTTTCTTTTGGTGTCCATTAGCATTGGAAATGGCTTTCCACCCCCTCACTTTCAATCTGGGGGTGTCTTTGGGTCTAAAATGAGTCTCTTGCAGACAGCATATCGATGGGTCTTGTATTTTAATCCAATCTGATAGCCTATGTCTTTTGATTGGGGCATTTAGCCCATTTACATTCAGGGTAACTACTGAAAGATAGGAATTTAGTTCCATTTTATTGCCTGTAAGGTGACTGTTACTGTATATTCTCTGTGTTCCTTTCTGGTCTATGTTGCTTTTAGGCTCTCTCTTTTCTTAGAGGACCCCTTTCAAGATTTCCTGTAGGGCTGGTTTTGTGTTTGCTAATTCCTTTAGTTTTTGTTTGTCCTGGAAGCTTTTTATCTCTCCTTCTATTTTCAATGACAGCCTAGCTGGATATAGTATTCGTGGCTGCATATTTTTCTCGTTTAGTGCTCTGAAGATATCCTGCCAGTCCTTTCTGGCCTGCCAGGTCTCTGTGGATAGGTCTGTTGCCAATCTAATATTTCTACCATTGTAGGTTACAGACCTCTTGTCCTGAGCTGCCTTCAGGAATTTCTCTTTGTCTCTGAGACTCATAAGTTTTACTATTAGACGTCGGGGTGTTGACCTATTTTTATTGATTTTGAGAGGGGTTCTCTGTGCCTCCTGGATTTTGATGCCTGTTTCCTTCCCCAAATTAGGGAAGTTCTCTGCTGTAATTTGCTCCAATATACCTTCTGCCCCTCTCCCTCTTTGTTCTTCTTCTGGGATCCCAATTATTCTAATATTGTTTTGTCTTATGGTATCCCTTATCTCTCGAATTCTGCCCTCATGATCCAGTAGTTGGTTATCTCTCTTTTTCTCAGCTTCTTTATTTTCCAACATTTGGTCTTCTATATCACTAATTTTTTCTTCTGCCTCATTTATCCTAGCAGTTAGAGCTCCATTTTTGTTTGCACCTCATTAATAGCCTTTTTGATTTCGACTTGGGTAGGTTTTAGTTCTTTTATTTCTCCAGAAAGGTATCTCCCATGCTTTTTTCAAGCCCAGCTAGTATCTTTAAAATCATGATTCTGAACTCGAGGTCCAACATCGTACTAATGTCCGTATTGAGTAGGTGATTTTTTTCATCTTGTCATTTTGTGCAGAGCACAATAGATGAATGAGAGAACAAAATGCTAAGAGGGTAACAATGACCCCAGAAACATATACACTAAACAAATCAGAAAAGACCTGAAACTGGGGGAAAAGAAATGGAAAGAAAAAAAGAAAAGAAAAGGAAAAGATTAAAAAAAAAACAGGATATGATCAAATATGATCAGGCTGGTTCATAGATCAGTGCCACACACTAGATTTTGGGTGTATTTTGGTCTGTTAGAAGAAACTGCCTCCCAAAAGTTTAAAGAAAGAAAAACTTACATATGTACAAAAATAAGGTTAAATATGATGAAGCAATGGAATATGACTGGAAAGATGAAAATTATTAAAGAATTGATAAGAAGTTGTTTGAAAAAAGAAAGACGAGGAATAAAAAATAAAAAAGAGGGCGAGAATGTGATCAGGCAGGAGACTAGAACAAAGCCATACACTAGAGATTTAGGGTATATTTTGGTCTGTTAGAAGAAACTGTATTCCAAAATTTTAGAGAGAACAACATATATATATATATATATATATACCAAAAATAATGTTAAAATACTATGAAGGGATAGAATATGACTCTTAAATGAAAAATATTTTTTTTTGAAAAAAGGGAATGATAAGTTGTTGGTTGAAAAAGGGGAAAAGAAAAATTAAAAAAAAAAAAGCAAAAGAAAAAAGAAAATTAAAAATATTCACTTTGGAAGACCAAAGAATCATGGGAAAAAAAAGCCATGAAATCCATGTGCTGTATTCCCCTAGTGCTGGAGATCTGCCATTCTCATTGATTGGTAAACTTGGTCATGGCTGGCTGATTTTTTTTTAAGATTTTATTTATTTATTTGACAGAGAGAGACACAGTGAGAGAGGGAACACAAGCAGGCGGAGTGGGAGAGGGAGAAGCAGGCTTCCGGAGGTGCAGGGAATTTGATGTGGGACCCTGGGATCATGACCTGAGTCGAAGGCAGATGCCTAACGACTGAGCCACCCAGGTGCCCCTCGGCTGGCTGTTCTTGCTGATCTTTTGGTGAAGGGTCCTGTTGCCGAGGTTCTCAAATATCTTTTCCCGAGGAGTAATCACCCTGCCCTTGCTGGCGGCAGCGCTAAGTAATCTGCTCGGGTTTGCTCTCAGGAGCTATTGTTCCCTGCAAGCTTTCTGTACAGCTTTGGAGACAGAGAGTGAAAATGGCGGCCTCCCAATCTCCGCCCCGAGGAGCCGAGAACTCAGGGCACCACTCCTCAGTGAGCCCCCAGAAAAAAGCAGTCAATCACTCACATCTCCCCAGTCTCTGGCTGCACCCCGTGATCACTCGGCCTGTGACGGAGCATATCTATCACTGACACATGATCCCGTGTGGAGTCTCCGACCCCAGCAGATTCCTGAGGTGGCTCCTGCGCCGCTCCTCCCAGGGGAAGAAGGGGAGTCTCCCCGGAGCTGCCACTTGTTGGGTCCCTGCTGGAGGAGCAGTGGCCCGACTGTGCCCCAGATCACAGTTTATGGCAACCCTGAGCTGAGAGCTGACTCCTCGGCTCTGTCTCTGCAGCCGGCTTCCCCGCTCTGCTACCTGGGAGCTCGGCCACACTCAGGCACCCCCAGTCTTTCTGTGACTCCGAGGGTCTTGAGACCACACTGTCCCACAAGGGTTCCACCCCCCCGCTTAACCACTGCAGCAACGTCCCTCGGCGAAGCAGACTACTCAAAGTTCCAATTTTGTGCTCGGGTGCTCTATCACTTGCCAGAAGCGGATGATGGAGGCCCCCTCCCCCACCGTCTATCTACCCAAATATTACCTCGGATTCACTTCTCCACACGTCCTACCTCTTTTTCCCTCATGATAAGGAAAGCTAGCAGAAATTTTATTTAAACCACTTCTTGAGCTTCAACTTCTTTTGATAATATACTGGAGAAACTGAAAAACAAGTCCAAGCTGATACATATATACATAGCTTTTAATAATGTAAATACAACAGCCACACGTTAATCCACTCTGTACTGCTTTAAGTGAATATACACTGTAAAAACATTTGTTAGTTGAGGTGGCCTTTTTCTTTTTTTCTCTGAACAGGAATGTAAATGCCTATTTCACGAGAAATGACAAGTTTCTTTGTTTGTTTTGTTTTGTTTTTATCCAATGAAAGTGAAATATAAGACAAGCTGATGACAAAGTATTTGTCTTCTACATCAGGCATTTTTATTTTCAAATACGATCCTCAACAACCCTCCCCAGCTAAGTCTTAGCCTGTTACGGGAAGTCTTGGAGTCAATATGTGACACTCTAGTCCCAGGGAGAGGCTTTTAGAGGACCTAGTCCAATCTTTGTTTTGTTCTTACAGAAAAAGAAACTGAAGCCCAGAAAGATAAAGTGGCTTGGCCAAAATCACATGGTTAATGACAGAAACAGGATTAAAACACCAGTGCTGTGGGTCTCAGAACGAATCAGTAAATTAAGGACAGGCACCAGGTTGACACAAAGGACAAAATTCCCTTCTCAAATCTTGTCCTGCAGCAAGGCTGGGGAGGGCCTGAGACCACAGTAGGAACCATAACTGGTCTACACTTCCTCGGAGTTATTTAGGCCCATCCAAAAAAAAAAAAGAAAAAAAAAACGACGCTGGAACAACTGGACATCCTGATGTAAATAAATAAATCTAGAAAAACACTTTATATCCTTCACCAAAATTAACTCAAAATGCACTGTAGACCTAAATGTAAAATGTAAAACTACCAAGTGTGTAGATGATAACATCGGAGAAAGCTAGATGATGTCGAGTGTGAAAATGAACATTAGATACAATATGAACACATAAATTATTTACAAAGATTTTTAAAAAGAAATCTCTACACCAAACATGGGGCTCAAACTTACAACCCTGAGATCAAGTATCATGCGCTTCACCAATGACAGCCATAGGTCCTGAGGCCTAAATTCTTACTATTATTTTAACAAATAGCTTAAGTATTTTATTTGTTTGCAACTAAGCTTGTTAACAGTATATAATGAAAATGTACAAAGAATAATGTTGCAGTTTTTGGTTAAATTTAAGTCAAAGACATTCATTAATAAGGAATCTTTGAATAAGAATATTCCAGAATTTCTCTAAGCCATGTGATAAGAACACTGTCTCTGAATATTACCTTACTTTGGAAGGTACTGGCATACACTTGAATTAAACTCAGAATTTTTCAAAATAAGCCCTAATTAATAAAACTGTTCTCTATTCAAACTAGGACAATTTTAATAAACTTTCCTTTCCAGAAACAATAATAAAGGAAACAAGGTATTTTGTAAAATGGGGTCCTAAACAAGTCACAGTCAAAAATAAATGTATACTTAACTTCCACCTCCTCAAAACAGAGGCTACTTTGTGTTACACAGCCTTGGAAACAAGGTGAAGAACAGTCCATAAGCAACTTTGGGCAGGGGGTTGCCAAAACAAAGCTCAAGCCGTTGAACATGCTCACTTCTTAGAAGAATTTGGGGGAGCCTGACCAAAGGGTCCAAATTCTGTTTTTAATAACTGATACAAAGGCAGAGGGGCTCCTCCCAAGTAGCAGTGCCACCAGGGGCTGGCCCAGCCCCACGCTCACCTGTGTCATGCTCCCAAGCAAACCCTGATGCTCCTGCTGCAGGGAGACCTTTTCTTTTTAGTGGTTCTGTTTCCAGAAGCTCTCTGTGTGAATGAGGTGAGAACAGACTCCACATGGGTATTTCAAGGCTTGGAATCAAAGTATTTTTCAACATGGCTAGGCAGAGTCCATGTGTCAAACGGCCCGTCTCCAGTTTGTCCTAATTCCTCACCACATATTTGAAGACCTAGGACCACGGACCTTTGCTATGTCCTCATAATCACACCTAATGTCCATCCTAACTTATGATTCATATTCTGTACCTGGAAAGAGCCCCTGTATTTAACAATAACACCTACAACATAAAACAATCCACCGTGACAACTTATATGGTCACAAAACATTAATGATCTTCTGTAGACCAAGCAAATGTTTTTAACTATAATTGTCATGCATCAAATTCACAGCCAGAAGCCCCAAGATCAAAAAAAAATATTTGCACAATATACATAATAACTTAAAATACACACACACACACACACACACACACACAAACATATACACACACAGTCACACACACTTCTTACAGAACCGTGCTTGGGGAAACCCCATTTGTTGAGTGCCACTGAGGGCATATTTTGCTAAACTGCTGCTCCAGGTATTTTTGTTTGGAAAATCTATCACAGTAGGGCACAGCTGTTTATTGGATGAGCAGAAAAGAAAGCTATGCTTGTGGCAACCAGAAAGTTTTAAGGTCTTCCAACTTGTATGAAATGCACCTGAAGAAACGTTTCCATGTTCGCAGGATGCCAAGTTGCAAGAAAGCTTCAGGACACATAGCTTGTTGGCCTTGTCCCATATCGTCACATAATCTGATCATATGTGCATTTCACAAGAGGTTCATATTGTTTTGCTAGTTTGGTGTTGAGCATTTGCTCATACTCCTCCCGAATTTTCTCTTCATAGTCTTTTAAGACATGCTCACATATTATTCTGACTTGTTGGAGGGGAAAAGAGGGCTGGTCCTTCTTCATCCCGGAGGAACCTGGAGAACTAGGGGCTGTGAGTGCTGAGGAATGAGGCTGACTTTCCGAAGTACAAGCTTCACTCTGATTCAGAACAGCTTCTAAATGTCTCCACCTCTGATAAGGACTATATTCTTGTTTTATGTTCTGAACAGTTTGTTCTAGTGTTGGAAGGCATGATTGTTGTGGGGCAGGGTGGGGTGCTGCAGCGTTGGTGGTGGGGTCTGCTCTGGAGAAGCAGTGGCATCTCTGTGTCCGGGGGGCCTGACCTGGAGTGGGGCTGGGCAGAGGGGTGCAGCACCGCCACTTTGGGGAAGCAGGACTCCACAGCCTGGGCTCGAACTCCCTGGGCTCTTTCAATGTCTCCCCACACACCATGCCTGAGGGGACAGGGACCAGGGGCAGACGTGGAGGTAACTGCAGCCCCACCTCCAGCTCCTCAGCAGAGCTCACAAGCCAGGCCGGCTCCAATCCTGAGGCATACGTTATTTGTAAAAAAAAAAATCGATAAGCTGCAATTTATTAAAATGAAAATCTTATGATCTCTGACAGGAAAAACTCAAAAATAAACAGCAAGCTCCAGACTCAGAAAATCTTGAAAAAAGGATGTCTTTACAAAAGATACATGTGAAAAACAATTGTGTTCTAAATATACAAAGAACACTTGAAATCAACAATGAAGAAAATAACTTAATAAAGAAAACAGACTGAGTCCTATAATAGAACCATCACTACAGAAGATAGATTGCAGGGGAAGAGCAAGATGGCAGAGGTATAGGAGGCCTAAATTTCTTCTGGTCCTAGGAATTAAGCTAGATAGTGATCAAACCATTCTGAACATCTATGAACTCAACAGGATGTCGAAGAGAAGAATAGCAGCAACTCTCTGAACAGAAAAGCGACCAGAAAAGCCTCTCCCTGGAACTAAAGTGTCACATATTGACTTCAAGCCTTCCTGTAACAGGCTAGGACTTAGCTGGGGAGGGTTGTTGAGGATCATATTTGAAAATAAAAATGCCTGATGTAGAAGACAAATACTTTGTCATCAGCTTGTCTTATATTTCACTTTTCATTGGATAAAAACAAAACAAAACAAACAAAGAAACTTGTCATTTCTAGTGAAATAGACACTTACATTCCTGTTCAGAGAAAAAAAGAAAAAGGCCACCTCAACTAACACATGTTTTTACGGTGTATATTAACTTAAAGCAGTACAGAGTGGATTAACATGTGGCTGTTGTATTTACATTATTAAAAGCTGTGTATATATGTATCAGCTTGGACTTGTTTTTCAGTTTCTCCAGTATATTATCAAAAGAAGTTGAAGATCAAGAAGTGGTTTAAATAAACTTTCTGCTAGCTTTCCTTATCATGAGGGAAAAAGAGAATCTTGCGTCTAGACTAGACTGAACCCGTCTTCTGTCCTACGATGCAAAGCATATTCTGCACCTCCTTCATAAGCACTGCTCGCTTCCCTCCCCCATCATAGAACAGTGTGCTTCCCCACTGGGTTTCCATCCAGTCATCAGATTCATGATTTCTGGCCTTTTATGCAGCTTAGGGAAGCCAGTTTGCTGCTGATTGAAAGTTTATCTCTCTTTGGCGCAACCTGTTTAGAGTCATGGTGAGTTCCTGGTGTTCCTCTTCTTTCTTCTCAGCCCCAGAATCTGGCTTACCAGACAGCATTTAGAACCCAGTGCAGACGTGGGATGAAGAGGACCTTTGCATCTAGATGCATGGCTGTATGGCCCTGGACACAGATATCTAGTGGCAAGAGCACGCCAAGACAAGGTATTGGATTCTGAAGTTGCCCTCAAAGGCTAGAGTCACCCAGTCTGGATGCACCCAAAGGAGCACCTGAACCAGCCCAATCCCAAAGTGTTTTTCTAGATTTATTTAATTAATTTCTTTATTTACATCAGGATGTCCAGTTGTCCCAGCGTCATTCTGAAAAGACAATATTTGGTTCATTGTCTTGTCTTTGTTTCTTTGAGAAAAGTCAGTTAACTATATCCATGTGAGTCTTTTTCTTTGTCTTTGTTTTTTTTTTTTTTTTGCCATTGATGTCTTCATTTATTCTCACACCAGACAGCCAGTCATGATTTATGCAGCTTTGTAGAAAATCTTGAATTTGGATATCACTCATCTTTCAACATTCTTCCTTTTCAATATAGTGTTGGCTATTTTAGGTCTTTTTTCTCCCACATAAGTATATAATCACATTGTCAATGTCTGCAAAATAACTTGCTGGAATTTTCATTGCTATTTCATAAGATCTATAAATCTAAACAAACAGAACGAATATCTTCACGACATTAAGTTCTCCTATCCTTGAAAATGGAACATCTCATCGTTTATTCGGTTCTAATTGCATTCATCAGAATTCTGTACCATTTTCCATAGAGATCTGGTACATATTGTATTACATTTGTACCCAACAATTTTCTTTCTTCCTTTTTTTCTTTTTTTCCCCCTTAGTGCTAATGTAAATGATATTGTGTTTTCCATACCATATTACACTTGTTCATTGATGGCATACGGCAGGGTTGCAGTTGGTATATTAAAATTTTGTCTTGCAAATTTGGTAAATTACCTATTATTTTCACGAGTGCTTTTGTCAACTCTTTTGGGTTTTCTATCCAATAAATAGCTCAAGTATGAACAACAGCGTTTTTAACTTTTCCTTCTCCATTTATATACGTTTCTTTTCTGTTCCTTGTCTAATTGTATTTCTTACTACTTTCTGCACAATGCTGAAAAGGAGCAGTGAGAGGGAACATATCTGCCTTGTTCCTGATCTTAGTGGGAAGGCTTCTAGTTTCCTACCATTAAGTATAAATTTGGCAGGAAGTTTCTTGTAGGTATTTTTTTTTTTCAATTTGAACTGTTACCTCTATTGCCCCAGTTTACTGAGAGGTTTTTAAATTTTATTTAATTTAATTTTAATTATTTATTTGACAGGGAGAGACACAGCGAGAGAGGGAACATAAGCAGGGGGAGTGGGAGAGGGAGAAGCAGGCTTCCCATGGAGCAGGGTGCCTGATGTGGAGGCGCCCCGAGAGTTTTAATTTTTGAGTGGGTATCAGATACTGTACAATGGATTTCATGTATTAATATGGACTGGTGATTATTTTATGATTTAGTCTGTTGATGTAATGAATTGCATTAAATGATTTTGGAATGTTAAATCGATCTTTCATACCAGGAATAGATCCACATCATTGTGGTGTATAATTCTTTTTATACATTGTTGCATTCAATGTGTAATAATTTTTTGAGGCTGCTTGCATCTCTGTTCATAAGAGACACGGATGTGTAGTTTTTTTTCTGTCATTGTTGGAATTATAATGAGGTAATGGTGATATCACAGAAGGAATCAGAAATGTTTCAGTTAATTTTATACTCTGAAAGGAATTGTAGATAATTAATTTAATCTGTTCCTTCAAAGTTTAATAAAATTTGCCAGGGAACCCACCTGGGCCTGTGTTTCTGTTTTGGGAGGTTATTAATTATTTATTCAATTTATTCAATAGACATAGACCTATTCATTTCGTCTATTCCTTCTTAATGAGTTTTGGCAAATTGTGTCTTTCAAAGAATTTGCCCATTTCCACTAAATTATTAAATTTCTCACCATAGAGTTATTTATAATATTCTTTTACTATCCTTTTAATTTCAATGGGAGCAGTAATCATGTCCCCTCTTTTATTTCTGCTATTAATAACTTGTGTCTTCTCTCTCACATTTTACTATATTAGCCTGATTAGAGTTTTATTAATTTCACTAATCATTTTTGTAAGTATTTATTTAAATTCTACTCAGTTAACACAGAGTGTAATATTACCTTCAGGTGTACAATATACTGATTCAACACTTCCATAAATCACCTAGTGCTCATCCCAACAAGGGCACTCCTTAATCCCAATCACCTAATTTCAAAGAATATGTTATTTTTTTTGCATGTTATTGATTTTCTCTATTGACTTCACGATTTCTCCTCTAATTTTTATTATTCCAATCTTCTTTTCTTCTTTTTCATTACAATGTATTTAATTTGATCTAGCATTTATATTTCCTGAGATGCGAATGTAAATTATTGATATTAGACTTTTCTTCCTAAATACATGCATTCAACACAACACATTTCCAAGTAAGCACTGTGCCTCTGCATCCCATAACATTCACTAAGTTTTGTTTTATTTTTATGTATTTCAACATTTTAGGGGCAACCGGCTGGCTCAGTCAGAAGAGGATGTGGCTCTTGACCTTGGGGTGGTGCGTTCAATCCCTATGTTTGTTGTAGAGATTATAAATAAGTAATTTTAGAAAAATAAAATGTGTCTTGAGATTTATGTGTTTCCCCATGTTATTTAGACATGTGTTTAATCCCCACATATGATGGAATGTTTAATTTAGCTTTCTGACATTGATTTCTAGTTTCATTCCACTATGTTCGGCCAACAGACACTATATGACTTCTATTACTTTGTAAAGGTGTATTTTGCAGCTCAGAATATGATCTATTTTGGTGTATACTCCATATAAGTATGAAATAATGTGTGTGCTAATTTAATTGGAATAAGTCTATACATGTTCATTATGTGCAAAGTTGTTTTTTTTTTTAATTCCAAATTTTTATTTAAATTCTAGTTAGGTAACATATAGGGTGAAATTGATTTCAGGTGTAGAATTTAATGCTTCGTCACCTACATATAACACCCATAGCTCATCACAACACATATATTCCAATAATGAATTTAGCACATCCACCTCTAAAGCTCTCCATCAACCCTCAGTTTGTTTACGATATTTAGCAGGTCCTTATGGTTTGCTTCCCTTTTGCTGTTGTTGATGTTGTTGTTGATGTTTGTGTTGTAGTTTAATACCCCTCTGTTTATCTGTTTTGTTTTTAAATTTCACATGTGAGTGACACCATATGGTATCTGCCTTTTTCTGACTGACATAATTTCATTAGCATAACACACTCATGTTCTGTTGACTTCATCAGAAATGGCAAGATTTCATTCTTTTGGTGAATGTGTTATGTAACATCTTTGCATATTTATCACTTGATAGACATTTGGTCTCTTTCTATAATGTCACTATTGTTGATAATACTACCATAAACATGGGGATGCATGTGCCCTTAGGAATAAGTATTTTTGTGTCCTTCAGCTAAATACCTAGCAGTACAATTGTTGTGTCATTGGGTAGTTCAATTTTTAACTTTTTGCAGCACCGCCATACTGTTTTCCAGAGTAGCTGTGCCAGTTTGCATTCCCACAAAGAGTGTCAGGGCTTCCTCTAGCTCCACATCATCGCCAACATCTGTTGTTTCCTGTTTTGTTAATTTTAGCCGTTCTGACAGTTGTGAGGGGTATCGCATCTTGATTTTGACTTGCATTTACATGAAGTTGAATGCTGTTGTGAGTATTTTCATCTGTCTGTTACCTCTCTGTATGTTTTCTTTGGAAGAATGTCTGTTCATATCTTCGGCCCATTTCTTCACTGGAAAATCAAATTTTGGGGTCCTGAGTTTGTTAAGTTCTTTATGGACCTTGGATGATAATTCTTCATCTGTTAAGACATTTGCAAATACCTTCTCCCATTCTGTAGGTTGCCATTAGTTGTACTGATTGTTTCTTTTAGGGTGCAGAAGCTTTTACCTTGATGAAGTCCCAATAGTTCCTTTTTGCTTTAGTTTCCTTGCCTCAGGAGACATATTTCATGATAAATTTCTATAACTCATGGCAAAGAAGTGACTGCCTCTGTTCTCCTCTTGGTTTTGGATGGTTTCCTATCTTACATTTAGGTCTTTCAACTATTTTGAATTTATTTTTGTGTATGGTTTAGGAAAATGGTCCAGTTTCATTCTTCTGCCATCATGCAATCCAGTTGTCCCAACATCATTTGTGGAAGAGACTATCTTCTTTTTCCACCAGATATTTTCTTTCACGATGTGTTGAAGATTGGTCCAGGGTCCATTTCTTGGTTCTCTGTTCTGTTCCATTGATCTATGTATATGTTTAAGCACAGTACAATACTATCTCAATGACTACAGCTTTGTAATAGAGCTTAAAATCTGGAAATGTAATTCTCCCAGTTTTGTTTTTCCCTTTCAGAATTATTTTGGCTATCAGAGTCTTTTGTGGTTTTATACAAATTTTAGGACTACTTGTTCTAGTTCTGTGAAAAATGCTGCTCGTTTTTTTTTTAAAGATTTTATTTATTTATTGGAGAGAGAGAGAGAGTGAGAGAGAGCATGAGGGGGGAAAGGGTCAGAGGGAGAAGCAGACTCCCCAACGAGCAGGGAGCCCGACGTGGGACTCGATCCTGGGACTCCAGGATCATGACCTGAGCTGAAGGCAGTCACTTAACTGACTGAGCCACCCAGGAGCCCGCTGCTCGTTTTTGAAAGGGACTGCTGTGAATGTGTAGATTGGTCATGGTAGTATAGACATTTTAACAATATTCTTCCAATCCATTAGCATGGCGTGGTTTTCCATTTCTTTTTGACCTCTTCAATTTCTTTAAGTGTTCTATAGTTTTCAGTGTAGAAATCTCTACCTCTTTGGTTAGGTTTATTCCAAGGTATCTTGGGTTTGGTGCTATTGTAATTGTAAATGAGACGGATTTCTTGATTTCTGCTGCTTCATTACTGGAAATGCAACAGATTTCTGTATATTGGTTTTATATCCTGCAACACTGCTGAATATATTTATATATATATAAACTATCATGTCATCTGCATATACTGAAAGTTGAACATGTTTCTTGCCAATTTGGATGTTTTGTATTTTGTTTTGTAATTTTCTTTTGGTTGCCTGATTGTTAAGTCTAGGACCTCCAGGACTATGTTAAATAATATTGGTAGGGTTCCCGTTCCTAAAGCTGAGTCATAAGGTAGCTCTATTTTTAACTTTTAGAAGTCTGGGAACTCTGTCACACTCAGGCACCTCCCATTTTCATGAGACTCCAGGGATCCTGAGACCACTCTGTCACACCCAGGATTCCACCTGGCTTCCCCAACTAAGCACCTTTAAGCCAGGAACACCCCCAAAAGTGCAAACTTCAGTTACCATTTTGTGCTCCGCTGCTTATAAAACTTTGCTGTATCCTCCTCAAGCCCCCCTCCCCTCCCCTGTATCCTCAGCTATGTCACACCAGATTCAC
>NC_058420.1:61806-65336 GCF_002201575.2 Neomonachus schauinslandi
CCTTTCCCCTCCTGTTCCGTGAGACCTGAGACAACCGGCTCCTCCCTCGGCCCAGGTCTGTGGGACTCGGACTGTTCCTCCCTGGAGACCTGGAGTCTTCCCCTTCCCTTTGCATGATTTCCCTGTGCAGGGCACCTGACCCCGAAAGCTGCCCAGCCCGTCACCCAGGTGAAATGGCTCTGTGTGCTGACAGATCACACCCTCCGCACAGAGCAGCAAACAGACCTCAGTACCTCGGGCCTCTGGCCCCTGGGCATTGTAGGGGTCAAGGTCACCTTCCCAGGGCCCCAGATGCGCCCACACAGCCACCCTGCTGAGCCCCTCTTCCATCCATCGCTGTGACCCCTGTGGACTCCTGCTTGGGCTACAGATTCGGTCCCTGCTCCTCGCAGCCCCCAGCCTGGGCCTCCGAGGGGCTGGGGCCTGCCCACTGCTGGGGGCTTCAATCAGCCCTGAGGCTCACAGCAGCGCTGCCTGTCGGCTCCTCCGGGAACACGCGTCCCTCCCAAGTCAGCTAATGGAAGGGGGTTAGCTCCTTCCTGAGCTGTGTGGACCTAGAAGGAGCTTTGGTGAATAAGCTTCCCATTTAAAGTTGGAAGCTCTAGACTTTTTAATTCAAATTCAGTTAATTAACATATACTGTGTACATTAAGCAATTTTTACTACCAGTTGTTTTAAAAATATGTTTACCTAAAATAAAGAGCCTCCCGAGCCAAGAGAGCTCTTAAACTATTCTGAGCGATGACCCCGGTGATGGCCACTAAGGTCATCCTCCCTGTCATAGAGTTTTAGTCATGCAAAGTCTCCGCAGGTGTAGTGTTTGCCATCTGACCTTACAGTCTTTCCCCGCATTTCTCGTCCTAAGTTCGGTCCTCCCTCTTCAAGGGGTCATTGGAACAATACTGCCCGAGGTCTTGCATGATGACTTGAATGCCGAGACTTTTATTCCGTATAAATCAGGTTTTCTAGCTGTAAAATCCGTGGCTCACAGTTTCTTCCCTTCAGTGTCTTTCCGTACATTCCTCCATTTTCTTCTGACACAAAATATGGCACTCAGAAATGTGGATGACATTCTAATTTCCTGCCCTTTATAGGTCATTTGCTCCATTTTTTCTAGATGCCCAAGGATTTCCTTTTTCTTTAAATTTTCATTAAAGTTTACATTTTAATTTTAACTGGATTTTTCTCTCAATGATTTTACCAGACGATGTCCTGCCGTCTGTCATTCTGACTCAGTGCACAGGGTGCTCTGTGAATACACAGGTTGAAAGCATTACTTTGTTTCCAGGAACATTTCTGACTGATGACTTTTAACAGTTTTTTGTCTTTGCTTTGGTTTTCTCGCAGGCACTCCAGTTATCCATTTTCTCCCCTTATGCTCACATTTTGACGTTCTCTCTCAGATCGTGTCATCTCTTGCTTAGTTTCTTTCTCACTGTTTCCTCCTCTCGGCTTCCATTCTCACACAGCGCTGTCTACGGGCTTGCTTTCACTACTTCACATTTCATTTACGAGGTGACCTTTCAATATACTCTTCTTCTTCCCTGAGGCCTGTCCTTCCATGCCTGAGCTTCTCTAATTCTAATTTATGGTGTCATTCGATATCCTGTATCGTTTTCTTAATGCTTTTTACTTTGTTTTTGAGTAAACCCATCAAAGTAGATGAAGTGTCAGGAAACAGTGGCCCTATTCTGCACTCCGTCCCCTTTTCCCCTACAGCCCCACTGTCTGGGATTCAACAGCAGGGCTCTCCTGTCAGGAAACTGGTTTTCTTGGATTTGTGGGAAGCCCTATGACTCAGAGAGACCTTCTAGCCTCTCAGAGCTCTGTCTCCTATTGTTGCTGTGAAGTGCTCAAAACCAGGGCAGCTTGCTTCTGGAGTTGTTCCAGCTGTGTAACAGTCATTTCTTCCTACAACCCACGTAGCAGTAGCCGTTATGTTCTCCGTTTTAGGGATGGGGTCTGTAGCTTCAGAGCCCCGCCTGGCGTCATCCAGCTACCAAGAGGCTGAGCAGGGGCTAGAACTGCTGACTCTCTGCCATTGGACTCTGTGCTCCATCGACATGGCTCCTCCCTGGAACTCAGGTGTGCAAACTCCACATCCAAACCCTGAGGCCTGGGGACCTCACTGAACTCAGGGGGCAGTGGTGCCTGCTCTGACTGGGGCTGGGCCCGGGCCTGTTGTCTGACGATGGCAGACTTTGGTCCTGAGGCTCTCCCAGTACCAGCCAGCCTTCATCTGGGCAGGAGGAACTTTCTCCCTGGCACAAGGCACAAAGGTTCAGGTAACCTCAGACCTGAGAAGTCCCTTCTGAAGCATCTGGTTGCAACCTTCTTGTCAGGTGGGGCCCGCAGGGGTGGCAGGAACCTGGAGTCAAATCCTGCCTCGGCCTCACTGTGCTCACTGTGGAGCACGGAAGTCGGAAGTTCCTTAAAGCCTGGATTCCCTTATTAGTCAAAAGGGGACAGCCTTTCTACCTTCCTCGTGGAATCGTTATTGGGATTGACTGACATGATTCATGTTCTCAAAAGACACTCAGTAATCCTTAGCTGTACCTGTTTAAGTTAGCCCACTGTGAGCCCGCTGGGGCCATGGGCTCTGGGCCTCTGCCTCAGTCTGTCCCCTCTGCCCGGCAAGCCCGGCTCCCCCTGATTCAGTTGTCCTTCCAGATAGCCTTCGTCACCTCCCGTATGGGTGACACGTCCCTCAGCTGGGATCCCACAACCCTGGTGCTCCCCCATCAGACCCAGGTGAGCCCTGGGACTGGACATCACCCAGAGCGTGTGTCCTGGGCATGGACAATCCCCAGTGTGGACACTGGCAGCCCGGAGCTCCCTGAACTCTCACCTGGTTTGGGAACAAATGTTGGGGTGCCTTGAGATGGGGCTCTATCCCTCCATAGCAGACAAAATGAGCTGCCCTCAGCTCCATCATTCCTGTCCCCCGTCTGCCCCCACCGTGTAATCACTGGTACATGGCAACTCAGGCCTCTGTGGCTGCCAGGATCCCAGAGACATCTGGTGGTTGGTGTTGAAAGTATTTTCTGGAGGTGAATTTGGTTTTGATGGAAACCTCGGGAGGATGAAGCCTGGCCACCCCCTACGAGCCCACACAGAGCCTGAGCTCGGATGGCTGACGTTTCCACTCAAAGAGCCTGTCTCCCTAAACACACTGCGGGCCAGGCCACCAGACCTGCAGATCCCTCCCCACTCAGAGGCGCCTCTGTTTGGGAGAATCTGGGTGGGTTTTCACACCTGCCCACTGTGCCCCTTGCCTTTTCTCTTCCTGTGCTTGAAGTTCTCACACTGACGTTTAAGTTCATCAGTGAAGGAGGAACCCTAAACCCCGCCCCCACCCACCCCCCAGCAACAGCAGATGCCCAGCCCCAAGCGCTGTGACGTCCAGGACCTGCAAGCAGCACACCGAGACTTCCCGCACGTTCCAGGGGGGCTGCAGCTACAAGGCCTGGGAGACCCCAGCAGGAACCCAGGGTGAGAGGGGCGGGGACAGCTGCCTGCTGACTGGCCAG
>NC_058420.1:65436-88017 GCF_002201575.2 Neomonachus schauinslandi
TGAGAGGGGCGGGGACAGCTGCCTGGTGACTGGACAGGATGAGAGGGGCAGGGACAGCTGCCTGCTGATTGGCCAGTGTGAGAGGGGTGGGGCCAGCTGCCTGTTGATTGGCAAGCATAAAAGGGGCAGAGACAGCGGCCTGGTGATTGTCAAGGAAGAGCGGGACAGAGAAAGCGGCCTGCTGATTGGTGAGGGAGAGCGGGGCGTCGAGAGCCGAGTGGTGATTGGCCAGCGAGAGCGGGGTGAGGACAGCTGCCTGGCTCCTGGCCAGTGGGTGAGGGTGGGGACAGCCGCCTGCTCTTGGGGCAGGGACTGCAGGTGAAGAAGTCTGGCTGGGGACGGTCCAGGGATTGAGGGCGGGGACATCGCCTCCTGCTCCGCCAGGGCCTGGTAGTGACTTAGGGGTCCTGTTGCAAGCAGTCACCAAAGCCAGGACCCCAGCGCTCTAGGGGGAGCGAGGACTCCACCTCTGCGCCCCGCCCGTCCCCCGGGCGCCCGACCACACACACGCAGCCAGGAGCAGCCCAGCCTCCCTCAAGGCGCCCTGCATGCCGGCCCACGTCCCTGCTCCAACCCACGGTTGGCAGAACAGAGCCCACGCTCGTTAATGGGACACTGTGACCCACACGGAGAGCCGCCGACCCCCCTGCGCCCCTGCCGACGCTCCCCAGGCGGAGGCCGCCTGCCCAGCCCACTCCCCGCCCTCTGACACCCGCCCACACGCATCGTGGGCGCCCAGCCCCAAACTCTCCCTCCCTGGTCCCAGAGGCCGCCTCTTCCTGTCCACTCAGCATCCCTGCCTGGTCCAGATGAGCTGGCTGCAAGCTTTGTGCACCAGGCCCCGAGCACTGCACCCCATACCGCCTTCCGATAATGTGAGCCCGGAGGATGCAGACCATGCACGGGACGCAGAAACCTCCCCCTGCCTCCTGGCAACGCACGGTGACCCCGTACTTGGCTCCCAAGCGGTGCTCCCATTGCCAAACAGGGAAGAAGTGGCCACATGGACCCTCCCACCCCAACACTGGCAGTGACTCTGTAAGACGCTCCGAAGATCAGGCCACGGAGCACAAAGAACCACCCAAACCAGAAAAGTAGGGCATCTGTACCCAGACGTGGGAAATTGAGGCTACTACCCAGGCACAAATCCCCCACTCCGGTAGAGGGTCCAGGTGTGGGGTGTCTGTGAAGGGAAATGCCATTCCCTCTGTTGGGGTCTTACTCCCTAATGTCAGCGATTCAGGGCTGGATGCCAAGACCTGGCTGGTGCTTGCCGCCATCCAGAGTACAGTACCCATGTAGGGTCACTGTGTCCAGATGTTGGTGCTTCCATGGCCTGCAGGCCTCTGGCCTAGGCTGGCTTCAACCTGATGTCTTGACTACACACCACCTGGGAAGCCTTTTATCATTTGGGGTATGTTCTCCTGAGTGAGCAAAGGATGCCAAGGCTGAAGACAAGAGGAAGACCAGCAGCTGGGAGAGCTCTCCATGGGAATCAAAGCCATCGATAAACTTTGAGAGAACTGGGTGGATTTTAACACAAGCAAGAACAGTAATAAATAACTCTCCAAGAAAGAGTTTAAGCTAACAAATTCCCTCCCAATGGCTGTGGAATTACATTAACATTTAAAATAAAATTCTGTTTTTTGGGGGAGACTGGGTGGCTCAGATGGTTAAGTGACTGCCCTCAGCTCATGTCATGATCTCCAGGTCCTGTGATCAGCCCCATGTGCAGCTCCCAAGTCGGTGGGGAGTCTGCTGCTTCTTCTCCCTCTGCCTCTCCCCCCAGCTTGTTCTTTCTGTGTCTCTGTGTCTCTCCCTCAAATGAATAAATAAAATCTTTACAAACAAAAATAATAAAATTTAAATAGTTTTAAAAATCTGCTTTTTAATTTCGTTTACAAGAAGGACAAGATTGAAAGACCTTGCCAGAAGGCCAGGGCTGCCTGGGCATGGCCCAGCATGAGGAGGGAGCTGGGAGCAAGGGAGGAGACCCAGGCCCTGAGCTCAGAGGAATCCTATGCTGAGGACATGGAAGGGAATATGGGCTGCTGCTTGGGTCACCTCCTGGAGTGGGGGTTGCATGACCTTCACGATGTCGGTCAGCTTTACACTGTTCACACACACTGACTGCTCTAGAGCTCAAGGCCAGCTGCTGAGGGGGGTGCTAATCCGATAGAAAGGAAAAGCGAAGCAGAGTGTCTACACACAGGTCTTTCTACATAGACCATCTCTAACCCGAGGACTCACAGCCTTTGTGGCAAAACGTGGCTCCAAACTTGGGCCACTTAAAGTCTCTGTTTGCAACAAGCACTTTCACATTCCTTGGCCAAAGCAAGTCAAGCAGCCAAGCCCATTCAGAGAGAAAAGTAAATTTGGTCCATCCAGAGGGCTGTGACCATGAAGGGAAGGTGAAACATGGGGACAGATAATACAGTGTACTTTACTTTCCTAGCCTATAATCCCCTCAACAGAATGATCTTTATTCTGTTTCCAGTGCCCAGCACAATGTCTGGCATTAGTAAATGAAGCCAAGATGTTTGAAGAAAAGAGTATGACCAATTTTTTCTAAACCTGGTTATAGCTCTAATTCTTTTCATTTTGGATCCAGAAGGATTTAGGTTTGAATGCAAGCACCCTCATATGTAGCTCAGGATTTGGGGGCAGGAACATCAAGAATAGTAAAATTAAGAACAGACAGTATTTCTTGAGTGCTTACTGTGTGCTAGAATGCCTGCTAAAGTTTTTAAGTTTGCTATGTCGTTTCAAAATAAAGCAGATGTACAATGTATGCCCAGGGCAGAAATTGAACCCATGTTGTGAGATTTTGCTGGTAATGTTTGAGGTTTGTCTTTCTTGAGATCCCATGAGCAGGGCCAACGAACATTAAAAGTTGAAAATCTCCTTTATTTTATCAATGTCTAGCATATCTTTTACTTACAGTGCCTCCGTCATTTACTCTTATTGCTGAGGTCCAAAGTTTAGAACAAAAATACTCTGACAATGGTTGGAAGCAGCACAAATGTAAATTTTAATTAATTTACTAAATATAAAATATGTATTTTTTAGAACAATGCAAACTAGTCAAGTGAGAGCAAAATGTATTCCTACAACAGAAATTTCATAATGGATCCCGTTTGGCTGCTGCCAGTTTATCCAATTCCTCTCACTATAGACGTCCCAGAAAATGTTTCTCTAGCCATTTTCTCAAAGCCCCCTTGACGTCTTTGTTCCTCACACTGGATAAGGGGGTTCAACACAGGTGTGAAGATGGTGTAAGAAGCAGAGACCACCTTGTCATGGGCCACTGAGTGGTAGGATTTGGGCCGCACCTAGATGAGTAGGAGAGTGCCACAGAAGATCCCCACCACAGCCAGGTGAGAGGAGCAGGTGACAAATGCTTTCTTCTGAGCTGCAGTGGACCCCATGCGGAGCACAGCAGCCAAGATGAGGCTGTGGGAATGCAAAGTGAGAGACAGAGGGATCAAGAGCATCAGGAGGAAACACACATACGTGAAAAACTTAAAAAAGGTAGCGTGGGCACAGGCAAGGTGCGTGAGTGTGGGTGCCTCACAAAAGAAGTGGTTGATTTCTCGAGAATGGCAGTAAGAGAAGCTCAGAGTGCCACCAGGCTGCATCAGCACATCCACCCCTCCCGGAAGCCAGGAGCCTGTGGTCACGTGCAAGCAGAGCTTCTGATTCATGAGGATGGGGTAGCGCAGGGGGTGACGTATGGCCACATAGCGGTCATAGGCCATGGCCGCTAAGAGGAAGCACTCACCCTCTCCCAACATGGGAAACAGTAAAATCCGGTCTCCACAGCCAGCAGGAGAGATGGACCTGGTGCCCATCAGGTAGTTGGTTGCCATTTGGGGGACTATGGTGGAGACCAGCATCATGTCCATGAGGGAGAGCTGGCTAAGCAGAAAGTACATGGGTGTGTGCCGCTGGGGTCCTCATGGATGAGCACAATCATGAGGGCATTGCCCATCAGGGAGATGAGGAAGATCATGGGAAACAGTAAAATCTGGGCTCCACAGCCAGCAGGAGAGATGGACCTGGTGCCCATCAGGTAGTTGGTTGCCATTTGGGGGACTATGGTGGAGACCAGCATCATGTCCATGAGGGAGAGCTGGCTAAGCAGGAAGTACATGGGTGTGTGCCGCTGGGGTCCTGATGGATGAGCACAATCATGAGGGCACTGCCCATCAGGGAGATGAGGAAGAGCATGAGCACCATTGAAAAGAGGAACACATGGGTCTGAGTGTAGTTAAAAAGCCCTAAAAGAATGGAGTTTATCTCTGTGGTGTCATTTGCATCTTCCATGGCTCCATTCATGCCTGGAAGACAAGGAATGAGAGTTGCTTGGAGCTAAGTTTAGGCATTTACTTAAGAAGAGGTGGTCAAATGACATAGAAACCAAAATGAGACTTGGAGGAATAATTACATCTTTAATCTTTCACTTTGTGACAGGATATTTGCCTTAGCATCCTATCACACTGCTCTGCTGTTATTACACAGTATTTTTTAACCCTAAGATAATTGCATAACAAGTATATATCACAGTACACATTACATTTCTATTATTTCTCTATGTCTTCTTAGTATGCCACACATAATTTACTCATGATGTTAGGAAATATTACGAAATTCCAGTTTTCTTTTTTTTTTTTTTTTTTTAAAGATTTTATTTATTTATTTGAGAGAGAGAATGAGAGAGAGAGAGAGCATGAGAGGGAGGAGGGTCAGAGGGAGAAGAAGACTCCCCGCCGAGCAGGGAGCCCGATGCGGGACTCGATCCCGGGACTCCAGGATCATGACCTGAGCCGAAGGCAGTCGCTTAACCAACCGAGCCACCCAGGCGCCCCCGAAATTCCAGTTTTCTAAATTTGTGTACTTCTGTGTTGAAAGAGCCTCATAGTCCCACATTTTAGTCCATATTGATGTGATATATCGCTTAATTATGACTTTTCCATGTTTCTCATATGCTCAACGTAGTTTCTCAAGATTTCCTTCAATGCCATTAGGAATTGTTTTAATATAAAAAATACACAAAACTAAATGTAAAACTACTATAACTCAGATTGCAGGTGAGGGACACAAAATGGCTATATTTCTCTCTTTTCCATGTGCATTCAGCATATGGTTTCAATATACCAGGCTCCCAGCTACCACAGATACTGCTCTGGAGCACCTATCACCATACAGGCCATGTCATCATGGTGTGTACTTGTGATTACAGGGAATTTATCTCAGTTAAGAGAACTTGCAACAATTAATTTTTATACCTAATATGTACTCACAGAATGCTGAATTTAATTAAATGTGTGCATTATAAAAATAAATTTCATAAATGAATATAACCCTAGGGAACATAAAAAAAGTTTTAATTTGCAGCCTTAAACACTTTGTTACCAGTAATCACACATCTTTAAAGATAGGAGATAAATTTATTTATTAACAGATAAAATTAATTAGCAAATTGATTACATTTTAATTATCTGGTTAGTTGGTTAATTATCTAACTGGTTAATTAAGACATGTTCAAATAAATTTATGCCCCAAATTACTCTGAAGTACAGCATCCCCTGTGAATAAAATAGGAAACATCTCCTTTAATTGTAGGGATTAATTGTCTTTTCCCTAAAGCCTCAAACTTTAATTTTTCTTATCTATAAGTATCTATGGTAGTAGAATTAGATGTACATGCAGATTTTAGGAAAAGTGTGTTCCGTGTATGGAAGTCATTTGAGAAATTTTGTTTATGTTGGTGGAAGAAGGATGGGCTTACGGAGATGGCTGGCATTGCTGTTGGGCTTGTTCAAAACTCAAGTCAAGGTGGCCCCTCTTATGAGTGTCCTCATCCTAGATTTCGTCCTCCCAGGAGCTGCAGAGGGAGCTCAGGCCTCATAGAAAAGGTGAGCCCGAGCTGGTGGGCTGACTGGTGTGAAATGAGACACAAGTTCCCCTCTCTATTCACTTTTGCAAATGCCAGCTTGGGAATGACCTTTACCCTCATCCAAGCCATCACAGTGGAGTCACAAAGGGAGCATAGCCTGGTAGTCAACTCACCTGGAAGGCCCAAAGGCTAGACTCTCCCTCTCCCTTCATCAGCCTGGGGCAGGCCGGGGTCCTCTCACATCCACTCTGGCACTCTCTAGGGGAAGCAGACCACTCACCACTGAACACAGGACCAGGGGTCTCATGAAGTATTCTCCTTTCAGGCCTACCCCCAGGACCATGCCCAGCCCTGGTCCAGCCTCCTCTGGGCTGCAAACCCCAGGTGCTTGCCTCCTGACTGGCAACCTCTTGCTCTGTTTAGCCAAAGCGAGCCTCTCCTCCTGCACTGGGGAACCCACATCACACAGAACTGCTGGAGTAAGGTGACTTTTCAGATCATCGCAATAAGACAGGATAAGAGAATATCCTTGAACCCCCCAAAGTGCAGATCAGGCATTTCAAACCATCTCTGTTTCTTCCAGAACAGCTCTCTCTACAGTCCATCATGACTCACCCCACAGATGGGGGAGTCCATTCACTCAGGGCAAATTAAGACATCTCTTTGGGAAACTCTGTTGCCAAAATTAACCCTGAACATTTCCTTCAAGGTGTGGGTTTCCTGAAATGGAAGTGAGCTCCTTAAATCACACTCTCAAATTCAGCATTTCAATTCCACAGGGGAAAACTGAAGACGGTTTAAACTTGCTCATACTGCACCCCTCAGTTTGGCAGCAGTGGGAAGACCTGACTGCAGGGTGGTGAGCTGGAGGGGCTGTTCCAGGTGCAGCTGCAGCCATGCCCTAAGTAGACTCGCCTGAAACAGGGTTCTCAGAGTGTCACACCACACACTGAGTCTCAAGGGAGTATGGTTGTGCTGCAACTTGTAGAAACCTCGGTAGACCTCTGCTTTCCACTGTGAAAAGGAAGAAAACCCTGTGGGACAATGCTACACAAATCCAGGAATGGTCTCCCCAGTTCAGCTTCACAAATGGCCCCACTCTCCTACTCGCTCATGCCCCAAACCAAAATGCCCTCCTGGACTCCCTTCCAGTAAACACCCATCTGCCTGGGTTGCTCTCCTCCTCCCATTCAGCTGATGTCCCTGTGGAGGACTGAGTGAAAACTACGCAATCCCCTGTATCTCACACTGGTCCTCCTCAGACCTCCTGTGGATTCCTCAGTCTACCGCACCCTTTAGCGCCCCATGTCTGCATGTCACCCCCTTTCACTACCTATCTCCCCTGGAGTGCTGCTCCCAAACTCCAAGCACCTTACCACTTAGGGTTGCCGCAGGATCTCCTCAGAGAACACCTCCCTCTACAAACTAGTCCATCGCCCAGTCCCCTCTCTCCATCCCCTGAGCTCACACACTGGTCCCAGGAGTCACCGACATTGCTTCACTGCACTGTGTCAGTGTCTCTCAGGATGCTACCTCCATGAGCCCAGGGACGGATCCCTTCCATCTGTTTAGTGTCCAGTAGGCCTTTGGCACTTGTGAATGCACTGCTCTCGAGGGAAGTCACATGGGAAGGAACAATCCAACTCAATCCAGTTGTATGCAATATGGAGTAATATTTCAACAGTAGCTATCCATCCAAGAGTCCCACTTGGACCCCCAAATCTTTACTAAGTGCTTCTTCCTTAAAGCATTGTCCTGCTGAGAAGGAGATAGTATTCCCTGGGACCCAGCCTGAGCCTGCTTTGTTGCTGAGGAAACCATGCACTGAAACCAAAAGCAGATGAGACCTACAGCAGATAGAGCCTCAGGACAGCAGGACCATGGTAGGGGGCTGGGGACTAAAGTCACAGTGCTAAGAGACCCATGGCCCCACAAGTTGGGAACCATTCACACCCTCAATGCTTCACACACACATGAAGCATGCACTGCCCGAACCCACCTTTCAGCCCATGCTCTCTTGGGCAGCAGGACTAGTGGCGATGAGGTGGACAATGGTGTCCTCATGTCCCTCATGAGGGTTCTGCAGCCATCCCCAGCTTCTGCATTCAGGGCCACTGCAGGCTTCTGCAGACGACTACTCTGCATAACTGTCTCATTACGCCTCTGGTCCAGGGGCAGAAGAGCCTGCCAGGTAGGGTGCATCCAGGGCACCCTGAGCCTCAGGCTGGCTGGCCGTGGGGAATGCAGGAGTAACTTGTGCCCAGAGCCCCTCAGCATCACATGGGGACCATGCACAACACAGCCTCTGGCTTGTCTGCAGGTGGACTTGGAGGCCGTTGGGGAAGCGGCTCAATCAGCCAAGATGGTTGTGAGGACACTGCAGACATAGGATGAGGCTAGAGAAGTCTCTGTCCTGTCGAAAGCTCTCATGTCTCCACATACCAGGCTCACTGGGTCCTTCTACACAACCCAGGGAGCAGAACAGGAACTTGGGATAAGGGGGGTGGGACAGCAGGTTAATTGGCTTCTCAACTTTTGTCATGAACAGGGAGCTATTTATTTTTTTTTAGAACACCTTAAAGAGGTGCCTAATGGTCCATAGCCCCGGCACCCAAATCACAATTAGGAATTCAGAAAGTGCTTCCGTTCTCATATAAAGTGTGTGTCACCTGGCTAAAACCTAAGGAGTTCTGAGTTCCAGGCTCTGGAAATGCCCGTAGGAAGCTATTTAAAGTAATACAGATGACCCAACACCTTCTCCATTTATTATCTCCATGTGGCTTATTTTAAAATCTCAGGATAGTTGATCCCTGAAGAAATGTCCTGTTTGACTCATATAATGCTAAAACCAGAATATGACGAATGTAAAAGTGGCAGCTGCTGCATAATAGTCTTAAAGGAGGGAACGTATGCAAACTACCCAGGAATGCCTTCAATCCTGCTGGCCTATATTTTAGCAATAACCAATGCGTCAAGAAAATCTGGCAATTACATAGGGGTCAGAGTGAAATATATCCGCCCCTTAAAAAAAATCTTCCAAAAAGGGAAGACTAAATTCAACCTGTATGTTCTTGACACTTTCAGATATATGATTTGGGATAAGTTACATGTGCAATCTAAGCTCCAGTGTAATCATCTATAAAAGGGGGATAATAATGTCTCTCTTATAGTGTTATTTATTGAGTTAAATTATACAGTGAATAGGAAGCACTAGATATATCAAATATATATTTGCTTTCTTCTTCTTTTTGCTCAAGCAGAGATTGTTTTTTTTTTTTAATTTGATTGATAGATAGTAATGAGGGAAGGAAATAAAAAAAAATATACCTGGCAACAAATGCTTTCATAAAAGTTGGAGATCATCACAACGGTTTACTAATGACCCAAACATAACTATTCAGTAGTACCCTAAGTTAATTAAATTAAATTCTTAATTTTAGTAGAATTCCCCAAAACAATATATAAAGGGTTTTTAAATTTTTATCTTTATACAGGTATTTACCAATAGATACAGTCAATGAAGTGAGACATGAGAGGAAAAAAATATATATATATTATATATGTATATATATGGATATATATATATGACTCCTATATATATGAATCAAAGGCTGGCAATTCTGGATAAGTTACTTAAATAAGAGAAAACAGCAACATTGACTGATAATGATATAAATAACAGCACTAACAATTATCAAAAGTATATTTATTGAAGAATTACTGAGTGATGTGCACTGTGCTTAAAGGTGTATTTTCATGATTCTACTTAAATAGGACTAAGGAAAAACCCTCTATTACATAACTCAACAGCACCCTATACTTCACTGCAGTCATTATAAACTTTCAGTTCTTTAATTAATTAGTTGTAATACATTTTAAATTTTTATTGAAGTGGTAATTAATTTTACTGGAGTGTACAAATGGAATCAAAAACATGAAAAATTTATAGTAATACAGTAAGATAGATTAACCCAAAAAATCCACCCACCAAATGTTATAAAAATGGTCTAATAAAATGAGGAATGAAAGGGGAGAAGAGATCACGACTAACACCAAGGAAATAGAAACAATTATTAGAAATTATTATCAACAACTATATGTGAAGAAACTGAGCAATCTGGATGAAATGGAGGCCTTCCTGGAAACCGATAAGCTGCCATGACTGAAATAGGAAGAAACTGGGGAATTCAACCAAACCTTCAAAAGTCAAGGAAGGAAGGCACCAGCCATGGAACTCAGGAGATATCTAGAAAATGAGGAAATGCAGCCTGACAATGACTAGATTTTAGCTCAGTGAGACCAATTTCACACTTCTGACCCCATGAAGTGTAAGGAAATAAACTGGTGTTTTGAAAGCTAATAAGAGTAGAGTAATGTGTTCTATCAGCAATAGGAAACTAATACCATCAATATTGAATATTGAACACAGCAACTCTGTGACCATGATGGACCACGGCAAAAACAAGACCCTGCCCGATCCTGTGTGAACACAGACACAACACGAACATCACCCAAGTCAAAAAACTACTGTGCATTTCCCTTTCCTACAAATGAATGACTGTGGCTTTGTTACCAGTGACTGTGTTAGCCTTGCTCTGATAGGGTTCACCTATGTAAGAGTTATTAAGACAGCCAGTCATAGAATTCCTCATGCTTCCATGAGCAAGCATGGACATGCTTCTCTCAATTTAATACCAACGCAAACCCCACTTCCTAAAAGCCTTGCACAATCACCTCACACAAACCTAAACATTATATATTCTTTCTATAATTTTCATCCTGAGCCGTCCTATGATTCCCCTAAGATGGGTGCTCCCCACACTACAATAATTAATAAACCCATTTTTTAATTGGGTTTATTAATAGGCACAGCATAGGGAACATAGTCACTGATATTGTAATTCTGTTGTATGGCGACTGATGGTAACTGCACTTGCGGTGAGCATAGCAGCATAATATTTAAGCTTGTGGAATCTCAAGTTGTGGAATCTCAAGTTCTTGCACCTAAAACTAATGCAACATTACGTTTTGACTATACTGAAATAAAAATAAAACTAAATAAAGCCATCTCTTTCTTTTTATTCCCAGTTTATTTTTTATTATTAATTTTTCCATTCTACTTTAGTTAATATACAGATCGTATGGTATGTGTTTTCACTGACCGGCTTATTTCACATAGCATAATACACTCAAGCTCCATCCATGTTGTTGCAAATGCCAAGATCTCGTTATTTTTTATGGCTGTATAATATTCCGTTTTTGGTGTGTGTGTGTGTGTGTGTGTGTGTGTGTGTGTGTGTGTGTGTGTCTTATAATATCTATTATATATATACAAATACATATATATTTATATGGTTTATATGTATGTGCATGTGTGTTTACATACATACCACATCTTATTGATCTACTGATCAACAGATGGACCCTTGGGCTGCTTCCAGAATTTGGCAATTGTCAATAATGTTGCTGTAAACATAGGGGTGTATATGTCCCTTTCAATTAGTGTTCTTGTATTCTTTGGGTAAATACCCAGGAGTGTGGTTACTGGCTTGTACAGTGGTTGTGTTTTTAACTTTTTGAGGAACCTCCATACTGTTTTCCACAGTGTCTAGACCAGCTTGTTTCCTCATCAATAGTGCAAGAGGGTTCCTTTTTCACATCCTCACAAACACTTGTCCTTTCGTTGTGTTGATGTTGATTTTAGCCATTCTGAAAGGTATGAGGTGGTATCTCATTATAGTTTGATTTGAATCTCCCTGATGATGATGATATTGAGCATCTTTTCATGTGTCTGTGGGCCAATGGGACGTCTTCTTTGGAAAAATGTTTGTTATGTTTCCGGTCCATTTTTAATTGGATGATTTGTTTATTGGGAATTGAGCTGTGTAAGTTCTTTATATATTTTGGAAATTAGCCCTTTATTAGATAGCTGTTCGCAAATACCTTCTGTGATTCTGGAGGTTGTCTTTAATTTTCGTTGATTGTTTCCTTTGCTGTACAGAAGCTTTGTATTTTGAGGTAGTCCCAGTAGTTTATATTTTATTGCCCTTGTTCAGGAGATCTATCTGGAAAAATGCTGCTAGGGGCGCCTGGGTGGCTCAGTCGTTAAGCGTCTGCCTTTGGCTCAAGTCATGAGCCCAGGGTCCTGGGATTGAGCCTCACATCGGGCTCCTGGCCCAGCGGGACCCCTGCTTCTCCCTTTCCCACTCCCCCTGCTTGTGTTCCTGTTCTTGTTATCTCTTTCCCTCTCTCTGTCAAATCAATAAAAAAATCTTGAAAAAATAAACTTTTAGAAAAATGTTGCCACAGCTGATGTCAGAGACATTACTGCCTGTGCTTTCTTCTAGCATTTTTATGTTTTCAGGTCTCATATTTAGGTCTTTAATTCATTTTGAATTTATTTTTGTGTATGGCATAAGAAAGTGATCCAGTTCATTCTTTCCCATGTAGCTGGCCAGTTTTCCCAGCACCATGGTTGAAGAAATGTTCCTTTGCCCACTGGACATTCTTTCCTGATTTTTTTGAAGATTGATTGACTCTAAAATTGTGTTTGTTTATTTTTTTTCTATTATGTTCTGTTGATCTATGTGTCTGTTTTTGTGCCAGTAACATACTCTCTTTATTAAAAAGCAATGTAATATCATTTAAATCTGGAATTGTAATATTTCTCTTTCAAAACTATTCTGGCTATCAGGGTCTTTTCTGGTTCCATTTAATTTTAGGACTTTTTTGTTCTAGTTCTGTGAAAAATACTATTGTAATTTTGATAAGATTGCATTACATGTATAGATTGCTTTGGGTAATACATTTTAACAGTGTTTGTTCTCCAATCCATGAGCATGGAAAGCCATTTCATTTCTTTGTCTTGTCTTCAATTTCTTTCAATGATTTCTAGTTTTCAGAGTAAAATTCTTTCACCTCTTTAGTTAGGTTTATTCCTAGGTATTTTATTGTTTTTAGTGCAACTGTAAATGGGGTTGTTTTCTTAAATTCTCTTTCTGTTGCTTTATTATTAGTATGTAGAAATGCAATGGATTTCTCCACATTGATTTTGTATCTTGTGACTTTACTGAAGTAATTGATCAGTTCTAGTATTTTCTTGGTGTTTTTTTTTTCAGGTTTTCTATATACAGTACCATGTTACCTGCAAATAGCAAAAGTTTTACTACTTCCTTACCAATTCAGATGCCTTTTATTTATTTTTGTTGTCTATTTGCTGTAGCTAAGACTTCTAGTTCTATGCTGAATAAAAGTGGTGAGGGTGGACATTGCTGTCTTGTTCCTGACCACAGAGGAAAAATCTCAGTTTTTCCTCATTGAGTATGGTGTTTGTTGTGGGGTTTCATATATAGCTTTTATGATGTCTCTATATATGTTACCTCTAAAGGTACTTTGTGGAAGGTTTTTATCATGAATGGATATTGTACCTTGTCAAATGCTTTTTCTGTGTTTTTGAAATAATCATGTGATTTTTAACCTTTCTCTTACTGATGTTATGTATCATGTTAATTGATGCATAAATACCGAACCAAACTGGCATGCTCGAAATAAAATGACATTTTTAATGTATTGTTGGATTGTGTTTGCTAGTGTTTCGTTGAGGATTTTTGCATCTATGTTTATCAGAGATATTAGCCTGTAGAGCTCTTTTTTGGTGGTTTATTTATCTGGTTTTGGTATCAGGGTAATCTTGGCCTCATAGAATAAATTTGGAAGTTTTCCTTTTCTTCTATTTTTTGGAATTATTTGAAAGGATTAGATGTAACAGAATTTTTTTTTTTAACTTTTGTCAGAATTTACCTGTGAAGCCATATATAAGAATCTTATAATTTTGTTTCTTGGGAGTTTTTATATTACTGATTTAGTCAACTTGTTGAAATCAATCTATTCAAATTTTCTATTTCTTCCTGCTTCAATTTTGGTAGTTTATATGTTTCTAGGAATTTATCTATTTTTTTCTGTTTTGGCTAATTTGTCAGTATGTTGCTTTTCATCATATTTTCTTATAACTGTATTTCTGTGGTTTTGGTTATTTCTCCTCTTTCATGTTTGATTTTTGTGTCCTTTCACTTTTTTTTTTGAAGAGGGTGGGTAGAACTTTGTCAATATTTAAAAATATTAGAGAGAGTTTGTGAGAGAGTGGGGGAGGGACAAAGGGAGGAGAAGAGAGAGAATCTCAAGCAGACTTCTCACTGAGAGGGAAGCCCCACACGGGTCTCAGTCTCACAACCCTGAGATCATGACCTGAGCCAAAATCAAGAGTCAGACACTTAACCTATTGAGCCACCCAAGTGCCCCTAGAACTATCAATTTAGTTGATCTTTTCAAAGAACCAACTCCTGGTTTTGTTGATCTGTTCTATTGTTTATTCATTTTCTACATAATTCATCTATTTCTGCTCTAATCTTTACTGTTTCCTTCCTTCTGCTAGTTTGGGGTTTGTTTGAATTCTTTTTCTAGTTCCTTTAGGTGTAAAGTTAGGTGTTTATTTAAGATTTTTCTTACTTATTGAGGTAGGCCTGTATTGCTATAAACTGCCCTCTTAGAACACCTTTTGCTCATGTATTTGGACAGTATTGTCTTCATTTTCTTTGGTTTCTAAGGACTTTTTAAATTGTTCTTTGATTACTTGGTTGACCCATTCATTGTTTAATAGCATGCTATTTAACTTCCATGTATTTTTGGACTTTCTGGAATTTTTCTTGTGTTTGGTTTTGTTTCTTTCTTTGTTTTTCTATTTTTCTTGTGGTTGATTTCTAGTTTTATGGCATTGTGGTCAAAAAGATGCATGGTATAACTTTGATCTTTATGAATTTGTTGATGCTTTTTTTGTGGCCTAATATGTGATCTGTTCTGGAGAATATACCATGTGCACTTGAAAAGAATGTGTATTCTGCTGTTTTAGAATGGACTGCTCTGAATAATTCTGTTAAATCCATCTGGTCGAGTGTTCATTCAAAGCCATTGTTTCCTTGTTTGTTTGATTTTTGTTTGTTTATTTATTTATTTATTTATTTATTTATTATTTATTTATTTATTTAGAGAGTGGGGCAGAGGGAGAGGGAGAGGGAGAATCTTCAGCAGGCTCCATGAATGAAGCCTGACACGGGGGTTCCCCTCACAACCCTGAGATCATGCCCTGAGCCTAAATCAAGAGTCAGACACTTAACTGCCTGAGCCACCCAGAAGCCCCAACTTGTTGATTTCCTGTTCAGATGATCTGTCCATTGATGTAAGTGGAGTTTTAAAGTCCTCTACTCCTATTGTATTACTGTGAATTAGTTTCTTAATGTTTGTTATTAAGTGTTTTATAGATATGGGTGCTCTCATGTTGGGTGCACATTTGTAACTGTTATATTTTGTTGTTGGATTATCCCGTTTACCATTATATAGTGCCCTTTTTTGTATCTTGTTACAATCTTCATTTTCAAGTCTATTTTGTCCAGTATAAGTATTGCTACTCCAGCTTTCTTTTGACACCATTTTCATGATAGATGTTTCTGCATCCCTTTCCTTTCAATCTATAAGTATCTTTAGGGCTAAAATGAGTCTCTTATAGGCAGCATATAAATGGCTCTTGTTTTTTTTTTTTTTAATCCATTCTGACAGACTATGTCTTTTGACTGGAGCCATTACCCCATTTACATTCAAATAATACATATGTATATATATATATATATTATATATATATACATATATATATACATATATATGTATATATATATGTATATTATATATACATATATTATATATATATATTATATTTGTATATGTATTTATTTATGTATTTATTAATAATTAAATACATATGTATGTATTTTTATCAATTGTTTTGTGGATGCTTTTGTATTTTTTTCTCTGATGCTTTCTTCCCTTGCTTTCTTTCATGGTTAAATGTGCAATAACACATTTTTGGTAACACAAATATTTTAAAAATTCCTTAACTATCATGAACTTAAATCATTTTCATATTTTTTCAACTAATACTTTTATAATTGGTAACTTTTTCAGTAAATAATTCTAATTATGAAACACATCTTTGGTATAATAATGTTAATAGTATCCTTTATCACAGTAATTTGGAATTATGAGCACATTATAAAAAGTGAAAAGGAAATACAAAATCAATGACCTGACGATATAAGATGAATGTACTCAAAAAAGGAGTTATGGAAACTATTTGCAGGTTTTATACACACTTATAACGCACAAATACACATACACAGTGTTATTGCCTATTGATCATAACCCATTCAAAAATCTCATATGCTTAATTAACAAAAATGACAGTATCTTAAATGGAAGTATGCCTCCATACCATTTCTGTCAGCCAAGTAAAAGATCTAGACTATACCCTACCCTTATTCTCTTCAAAATATAATGATAAAAACTTCTCTTAATATAGTTCTTTTAATATTTAGAGACTATACATGGATGTTTTGGGTATAATCTGAAACTTTACATGCAATACAACTATCAGACTGTGGTTATTCAGCCACTTGCCTTCTTTTAGCTGACTTGTCTTTGATCGTCAGACACGTCAACCACAATTGATTGCCCATGAAGTTCTAGCAGTATTAAATATACTTTGAATTTATGTCAAATTGGGGCACCTGGGTGGCTCAGATGGTGAAACATTTGCCTTTGGCTCTCAGGTCATGATCTCAGGGTCCTGGGATTGAGCCCCACATTGGGCTCCCAGCTCAGCAGGGAGTCTGCTTCTCTTCCTCCCTCTGCCTCTCCTGTTTGTGCTCTCTCACTCTCTCTCAAATGAATACATAAAATCTTAAAAAAATTCTGTCCAATTAGTATACATATGTACATATATATGTACATTTATACATATAAATTGTGTAAAGTTTATATAAGCAAATAAAGTTTAAATTAACCTGTCAAATTAGAATATATACATAAAGTTTATACAGATTTATTTATATAGCTACAAATAAATTTTACTATATGTATAAATAATATATATTTTTCTTTACAAAAAGGACATAGTTCTTAGGCCTTTTGTTAAAAATATCCAAAACTAAACAGTTTTTCTCTCTCCTCTTATTCCAAAAGATTACACTGCTAAGTATCAACAACATTAAATGCTGTTAAAATTTTTCATAAATTTAAATGACTCATTTTAGGCTATGTCACCTAGAATGGATTGTAAGTACATAAATAACAGTATTTTACTTGATAGATGTAGGAAAAGAGAAAAATGAGTGTTTAGCTTAGAACCACCTAAAAGGCATCCTGAATCTCCTTTCTACACAAAGTAAGATTTCCCTACCAACCAGCCTCTTCTTCTTCCTCCTCCTCCAATATCCCTAGTCAGTTCCCTGGTTTGGGCGAAATTCTAAAGGAAAGTTCAATTGGCATTAATATAAAATTAATATATTTAGAATTAACAGCTTTCATTCTATACTCACCAACATATGTAAACAAGTCCAGACTCCAGTCCTAAAGGAGTCTAAGTAAATGCAGTTCCAGTGCATTAATGATAATGGACTTTAATATGAGTTAAAAAAATTAAAATCACATGCAGTTAAAGTGTGCTTTATGCCAAAATCAGAACATCTGTCAGTAAGAGAAGAAACACTATTCCCATGTTTATTCACAACCTTGGTAGATTTGGGAACTGGTTTCCTACTCTTAGATCCATAAATTGAAAGTCACAAATTTCTACTTAAACAAATTGTCAAATAAGCAATTAAATTTGTAATTGTATCTATTATAGAGAGACGCTTCTGATTCTTTTCATCATCCACAAATATTTTTACATTGCTGACCTCCAATTTTCCTTTGAATTTGAGTTAAACTTTCATTTAAAAAAAAAAAGGTAGCTTTTATTTAAATGTATTAAGTAACTCATTTCAAGAGATGAAAATTAGAGAAATATAACTGAAATCACTGGATATAAAACATATGATTAATCCTTAACATTATCAGGCAACAATGAAATAATGTTTTAAATAATAAAATTGTCGGGGTGCCTGGATGGCTCAATTGATGAAGCATCTGCCTTTGGCTCAGATCATGATCCCAGGGTCCTGGCTGGTTCCCTGCATTTAGCTCTCTGCTCAGTGGGGAGCCTGCTTCTCCCTCTCTGCTGCTCCCTCTGCTTGTGCACTCTCTCTCTCTAATAAGAAAATAAATAAATAAAATTTAAAAAATAAAAATTAAAATAATTATTTTATTTATTTTAATTTTTATTTTTTTAAAGATTTTATTTATTTATTTGACAGAGAGATACACAGTGAGAAAGGGAACACAAGCAGGGGGAGTGTGAGAGGGGAAGCAGGCTTCCCACTGAGCAGGGAGCCCAACGAGGGGCTCGATCCCAGGACCCTGGGATCATGACCTGAGCTAAAGTCAGACGCTTAACAACTGAGCTACCCAGGAGCCCCCCAAATAATGTTTTTAATAACCATCACTGTTGTGGGGTTATACAACTTACAAAATCTTAATTTAATTTAATTTTTAATTTTATTATTTTCATTTTTTCTTTTTCAGAGAGAGACAGAGGAAGAGGGAGAGAATCCATGCTGGGCATGGAGCCCAACACAGGCTCTATCTCAGGACCTCGAGATCATGACCAGAGCCAAAATTAAGAATCAGACACTTCACTGACTGAACCACCCAGGTGCCCTTAAATATTTTATTTTAATAGAACTGCATATATTTATCACCATGTATTTGCATTTTTGAAATACTTTACCTATTTTACAACCTCTGATCATTCTAAACATATTGTTGAATATGATTATTGCTAAGCATAATGTAAAATTCTGATGATAAAATGAGAAAGAAATGTACATGTTTCCCACTCCAGTTAGGAATTCAAATATCCTGGGGTGCTTGGGTGGCTCAGGTGGTTAAGTGTCTGACTTGGGGTCCTGGGATTGAACCCTGACTTGGGCTCCCTGATCAGCAGGGAGTCTGCTAGTCCCTCCCCCTCTAACCCTTCGCCCACTCCGCTTATCCCACCCCTTCGGCCCCTCCCACTGCTCGTGCTCCCTCTGTCTCTCAAATAAAGAAATAAATAAATAAAATCTTAAAAGAAAAAAAGAAGATAAGGATCCTGGAGGTCATGCTCTCTCAGGGAGAGGACACACTGGGCTACTACTTAATCTTGATTCTATGTTACTTCGCCAAGATGACCCACAACCGCTCTGTCCTCATAGACTTGAGATGATTTAAAGTCAATATAAGATCAAATAAATCTCAAATGCATACTTCTATATTCTTTTTGCCAAATCACTTAAGTAATATCACTATAACCTAGCCAGTTCAGAAGTATGCTTATAAAAATATAGGCATGTAAAAATGCAATTTAGTCTACATCATCATTGGAATGAAACACACACTTTTATTTATTTATTTATTTTTAAAGATTTTTATTTATTTATTTGACAGAGAGAGAGATAGCGAGAGCAGGAACACAAGCAGGGGGAGTGGGAGAGGGAGAAGCAGGCTTCCCGCCGAGCAGGGAGCCCGATGTGGGACTCGATCCCAGGACCCTGGGATCATGACCTAAGCCAACGGCAGACACTTAACGACTGAGCCACCCAGGCGCCCAGAAACACACACTTTTACATATGTCTGAGACTAGTGGCAACTTTTACTTCTAAATGTGAGTTGTAGTAAACTCATCAAGGCACCATAATTTCTTCTAACTTACTTCAATGGAATCAGCAGCCTAAACAGTTACTGGATGGCTGAAGTGTTGTTCCTGTGAATGGTAGTTCTTTGCCTTCACAAAACCATGTCTTTGATAAAAAATAATAATAATAATAATAATAAAATTTTTAGAAAAGATCTAGTCTTGAAAGTATGTTTTCTACCAGGTAAACAGACTTATAAATTTTATTTCATTAAATAAAGCATTTCAAATTCATTTCCATTGATATATATGGCCTCATATAAAGTCCATTCTTCTAGGATATTTTACTTGAATTGAAATATTAATCAAGGAATGAAATATGGATGTGCAAAATTAGATATAAAAATGATTTCCAGCTACCGTTTTAGTCTATTACTAAGAAAGTCACAGCAATTTCTTGAATATATTTTTAATAAAATTATATTACTTGAGGATCATCTATAGCAAATAGTTATATAGAAAGAATCATGTATACTCTTCTTTTTTATGATGTAAAATGGTAACATGTCCTATCACTTTCCTATAAAATACCTTAAAACAATTTCATAAAACAAAACAAAACAGAAATCTAAGAAACAAAATACCTCCTTGAAGGAGACAAGCATTAACAGTTTTAGACAAAAACATTGACACTTGAATCCAAACATCTGATTTTAAATTAAGGAGAAATCCCTTTGCTGTTTAGCACTTGCCTAAAACCAATCACTAAGGAAGTATTTCTGGACTATTAAAGGGCAAATCTAGGTTTAAGAACTCCGGATCATGCACTGTTTTGGAAGATCTCCTTAAGGAAAAAAATAAAAACAAATACAAATACAAAATTCACAGATGTCTTTGGAAAGAGTCTATGCAAGTGAGAGGCTTCAAATATTCAGTTTCTTTAGCTCCAAATCTGCCTGTGATTTCAGTTGAATAAGTTTTCATCGTGTTTATCAATTCATTGTTTTTATTTTCACTTGCTGTTTTGTTAGAAAACTATATTAAGTGTTTTATGTTAGAAGAAAAGTAAATTATTTATGATCGTTACCCCTGCTGGAGCGGCCACAGGAGGTCTGGCTCAGCCCTGGGCACTCCCTGCGCTGGAGCTTTCCTGCCTTGGGTGGCTCTGGACATGCGTGATTGTTTGCTTCCTTCCAGCTCTGCATTTCATTCCAGCAGGCGTCTGCTTCCAGAAGCTCTCTCGTCATGGACTCCAGAGAAGGGACTGAGTACAAGGTCATGCTAAAGTAGAGAATTGGGCGTGTGGAACAAGTGCACAGATGAAGCCGGGAAGGCAGAGAAGTTCACGTATACTTTGTTGCTTTCCTATGTGTTTGTTACCACCGCCTGAGAATTTTTTTTAACTGAAGGCACAGGCAAGGCTTGGTGGTCGTGCTAGAAGGAAAAAGCCTTATAAAGGCCCAAGGGAAGCCCTCCAGGAAGCTGCCCACTTTTGAGGTGCAGATCTAATGACAGGACTGTCTTGAGTGGAGGGGTGGGGAGAGAGGAAGGGTCCCCTTTCCCCTCCTGTTCCGTGAGACCTGAGACAACCGGCTCCTCCCTCGGCCCAGGTCTGTGGGACTCGGACTGTTCCTCCCTGGAGACCTGGAGTCTTCCCCTTCCCTTTGCATGATTTCCCTGTGCAGGGCACCTGACCCCGAAAGCTGCCCAGCCCGTCACCCAGGTGAAATGGCTCTGTGTGCTGACAGATCACACCCTCCGCACAGAGCAGCAAACAGACCTCAGTACCTCGGGCCTCTGGCCCCTGGGCATTGTAGGGGTCAAGGTCACCTTCCCAGGGCCCCAGATGCGCCCACACAGCCACCCTGCTGAGCCCCTCTTCCATCCATCGCTGTGACCCCTGTGGACTCCTGCTTGGGCTACAGATTCGGTCCCTGCTCCTCGCAGCCCCCAGCCTGGGCCTCCGAGGGGCTGGGGCCTGCCCACTGCTGGGGGCTTCAATCAGCCCTGAGGCTCACAGCAGCGCTGCCTGTCGGCTCCTCCGGGAACACGCGTCCCTCCCAAGTCAGCTAATGGAAGGGGGTTAGCTCCTTCCTGAGCTGTGTGGACCTAGAAGGAGCTTTGGTGAATAAGCTTCCCATTTAAAGTTGGAAGCTCTAGACTTTTTAATTCAAATTCAGTTAATTAACATATACTGTGTACATTAAGCAATTTTTACTACCAGTTGTTTTAAAAATATGTTTACCTAAAATAAAGAGCCTCCCGAGCCAAGAGAGCTCTTAAACTATTCTGAGCGATGACCCCGGTGATGGCCACTAAGGTCATCCTCCCTGTCATAGAGTTTTAGTCATGCAAAGTCTCCGCAGGTGTAGTGTTTGCCATCTGACCTTACAGTCTTTCCCCGCATTTCTCGTCCTAAGTTCGGTCCTCCCTCTTCAAGGGGTCATTGGAACAATACTGCCCGAGGTCTTGCATGATGACTTGAATGCCGAGACTTTTATTCCGTATAAATCAGGTTTTCTAGCTGTAAAATCCGTGGCTCACAGTTTCTTCCCTTCAGTGTCTTTCCGTACATTCCTCCATTTTCTTCTGACACAAAATATGGCACTCAGAAATGTGGATGACATTCTAATTTCCTGCCCTTTATAGGTCATTTGCTCCATTTTTTCTAGATGCCCAAGGATTTCCTTTTTCTTTAAATTTTCATTAAAGTTTACATTTTAATTTTAACTGGATTTTTCTCTCAATGATTTTACCAGACGATGTCCTGCCGTCTGTCATTCTGACTCAGTGCACAGGGTGCTCTGTGAATACACAGGTTGAAAGCATTACTTTGTTTCCAGGAACATTTCTGACTGATGACTTTTAACAGTTTTTTGTCTTTGCTTTGGTTTTCTCGCAGGCACTCCAGTTATCCATTTTCTCCCCTTATGCTCACATTTTGACGTTCTCTCTCAGATCGTGTCATCTCTTGCTTAGTTTCTTTCTCACTGTTTCCTCCTCTCGGCTTCCATTCTCACACAGCGCTGTCTACGGGCTTGCTTTCACTACTTCACATTTCATTTACGAGGTGACCTTTCAATAT
>NC_058420.1:88517-103086 GCF_002201575.2 Neomonachus schauinslandi
GGTCATTAACTTACAAAGGAAGACCCATAACCCTCGCTGCAGATTTTTCAACAGAAACACGGCAAGCCAAAAGGAAGTGGTATGATATATTCAAAGTACAATGGGAAAAATCTGCAGCGAAGAATACTGTACACAGGAAGACAGTCATTCAGACTAGAAAGACAAAGAGTTTCCAAGACAAACAAAAACTAAAGAAGTACCTGACAACTAAACCAGCCCTTCAAGAAATAGTAAAGGGGACTCTGAGTGGACAGGAGAGACCAAAAGTGTCAAAGACCATAATAGATCAGAGAAAACCTCCAGAAAAAAAAAAATTACAAAAGAAGTAATGAAATGGCTATAAATACATATCAATAATGACTTTGAATGTAAATGGATAAAGGCTCCAATCAAAAGACATAGGTTGTCAGAATGGATAATAAAACAAGACCCATGTATATGCTGACTACAGAAGACTAATGTTAGATCCAAAGACACCTGCAGATAGAGAATGAAAAGATAGAGAAATACTTACCAAGCACCTGGATATCAGAAGAAAGCCAGAGTAGTAACACAGATATTGGACAATTAGAATTTATATCAAAGAATGTAACCAGAGATAAAGAAGCATACTATATCATAATAAAGGGACAATCAACAAGAAGACCTAACAATTGTAACTATTTATGCACTCAACATGGGAGCAACAAATATATAAAATAATTAATAACATACTTAAGGAACTAATTTAATAATAACAAAATAATTGTAGGGATTATAACACCTAATTTATATTGTGGAGAGATCAGCCACAGATAGATAATAAATAGATGATAGATAGATACAGATAGATATACAGATAATAGATAGATGATACATAATCAGCCATAAAACAGAATTATTCAGCCATAAATAAAAAATACAGTTTTGTCATTTGCAACAACATGGATGGAGCCAGAGAGTATTTTGCTAAATGAAGTACGTCAAAGACAAATACCATATGATTTCACTCATACGTGGAATTTAATAAACAAAACAAATAAGCAAAGGGAAAAAATAGAGAAAGAAAACAAGAAACAGAGTCTTAACTCTAGAGAAACAAACTGATGCTTCCTAGAGTGACGTTGGAGGGGCAATGGAAAAAATAGGTGACGGGGATTAAGGAGTGCACTTGAGATGAGCATTAGGTGATGTATGGAAGTGTTGAATCACTATGCTGTACATCTGACACTAATATAACACTCTATGTCAATTATATTACCTCATCAACGTATAGCTGTCATAATAATGATGTGTAAGAACAGTAAATTAACTATGCTTTGTTACATTTACTTTTTAAAAGATTTTATTTATTTATTTATTTATTTATTTATTTATTTATTCATTCATTCATTCATTCATTTATTTAATTTATTTATTTGAGAGAGAGTCAGAGAGCATGAGCGGGGGAAGAGCAGAGGAAGAGGGACAAGCAGATTCCAAGCTGAGCATGGAGCCTGATAGGGGGCTGATCCCATGACACTGAGATCGTGACCTGAGCTAAAATCAAGAGTCAGAAGCTCAACCTGCTGCCACTCAGGTGCCCCTTGTTACTTTTACTTTCATATTTAGTTGATCAATAATCATTTAATTGACTTATGAACCTATCAGGAATAAAAATAAGCATAATCGCTCATATAAAACAATTCCATCTTCTTATCTGCCTCTCTGTAGTAGGCTGTCTGTGGGATAAGAAGGTTCATTCGTTGACTCCACAAACACCCAGGAGACTCTCCATGCTGCAGCAAGTGAGGTCAGCCTAGTGGCCTTCTCTAACGCTGGTATCTAATGTAAGAGGCAGACCACACACAGTTCCCTGAACAGACAATATGCTCTCAGGCTTTGAAAAATGGGAATAAAATATGCTAAGAATAGAAGGTATAATGGGGAAGGGTTCAGAAAGGCAGGATTTTTTTTCTTTAACAAATGTTTCAGCTCACTTTATTTAATCCACCTGAAATAGATAGACTATCTCCCTTCTGTCTCTGACACCAGGACTTTTTCTGCTCTATCCTGAGGAATGCCTGTCTGTCTCAATGCCCCCACCCCTCTCCACACAAACAGTTTCCTCCTGTTCCCTTCATTTCCCTCCCCAGCTGTCCTCTGGGAACATGGCAGCCCATGTCACCCATCAAAGAGTAGCTATTTTCTCCTCCAGAAGCTACATGACACAGGATTCCAACAGGGTAGGTGTCCTCCCTGCTTTTCCTTGGTCCTCCCAAATCATTTATCCCCCTTGTCCTTGCAAACTCTCAGCTACTTTAAAGCAAATTTCTGGATTGGGGTATCACACCATGCCTCTGTCATTCTGGAAGCAGTGACATTGAGGCTGATATGCGAATGGTGTGGGCAATGGCTAGGCACCAATGAGGAGGGGCCTCATGGTAGCCTCTGGGGAGCAAGTGAGCCCAGTGTGTTAGGTGTGAAGTAATACATCAACAAGGCTCTGTCCTCGGTGGTATGAAATTGGTAACATTAATGAAGTGAGAGAACAGGGCCCTTGGGAGACATTAGGGGCTAGGGAAGGAAGAGATGAGTAGGTCACATTCAGGGTGCATAGAGCAAACATAAACTCAGACAGTGCAGCTGTAGATGAAAGCGGATGCTCTGACAGAGCTGCCCAGTTCTATACAAGAAAGAGAAGCGAGGAAGAATGGTCTAAAGAGAGCACGGAAGTCTCCCTGGAAGGATATGTTTACATCAACCCCTAGATTTTGGGAGACTTTAAAGGGGTTAGAAATGGTGAGGAAGACTGTTTATGTGGAAGAAAGAATATGAGTGTGGCAAAGATGCAAGAAAGACAATGTCATGTAAATATAATTACTTTAGTTTCAATGGAAATGGGAACTAGAGATAGGGAGATTTTATGTTGTTGCTTGTTTGTCTGATTATTATTTTTGATGTATATAGAATGGAATGTGCATACAGTGTAACCTAGCAGATTTTCTGCATGCTCAAAACAGTGTTCCAGATAGAATAACCTAGACTAGACAAAAAGTGTACTCATAGGGGGAGAAACTGGAGGCAGACATTTACTTGAATTATCTTTAAACATTATAATTCTTTGAAATTCTATGTCATAAAAGGATGTGTTATGCATTTTGAATAAAACACACTGGAATTATCCTAGATCCATTATCCAAAAAAATGTATGACCCGATACGAATGCTAAGGAGAGCAAGAACACATCACGGAAATGTCTTGCCTTTTCCCTTTCCAAATTATTTTTTTAACAATTTGGTGAGTTACTTTTCATTAATATTCACACATTATTGTGAATAATAAATTGGCTTCTAAACTTCCGAGTTTTATTTCCTGTACAGATCTTCCAGAAAGAATGCAGGACCACACATCATCACCTGTAGATGTAACTCACAGGCCAAAGGAGTGAGAAAAGTGTGCTTCCAGTCCCCAAACTCTGCCATTGTCATTGTCTGAAACTGACTTCATCGGCCACACTCTTCTGACTTCAAAAAGAGCTGTGAAGTGTGTGATCGTTTGTGGACAGTACTGAACCCATACAGATCTAGACATTCTACTAACAAAGGATAGAATAGATGCTTTAGAGTCACCATGACGACCATGGACTGTAGCACCATGAGGAGGAATAACCATGGGAGACATTTATGTCAGGAGACTTGGTAAGAGATGGTGATTTTTATATGGAGGAGTGCAAAGATAAAGAAAAGTTGGGATAACTTTTTTTTTTTTTTTCTGATTTCTGGCTCGGGCTGCTGTAAATGGTGGTACCAATGGTGATACATGCTTCAGGGGACTTTGGCATTTCATTGTTAGGCCTGGTGAGTTTGAAGTCACTGTGAGAGACTACTCACAGGACTCCCTTAAACTGGCATGGCAGCAACAACGAATAGATACAAGTTGGCCATGCAACAATTCTTTGGTGTATGATTCGGTGTCCTGAAAAATCAAAAGGACAAAAACAAAATTGTTAGTTCATTATAATGTCAATTAGCTAGTATAGAATGAAATTCTGAGCAGCTCAGCGGATTGATTTCATAATAAGGAGCATTGCTTAGCTCTCCACACATGCCTGTGTTTGTGTATGTGGGTGGGAAACAAACCACACGCTGTCATTCAGCAAACTGCAAGTCCACTTCCCCCAGAGAACTTCATGGACCAGTTTCACCAGGCAGAGTACAGAACATCGAATTGTATTTCTTTACTTGGTTATATACTCTCATATCCTGAATACTACTCTCTCTTTCTAGAATATAGTAGTTTAAATGCTTATTTAAAATATAAAGTATGTTGGCTAACTGAACATAATGAAAAATTAATAAAAAATAAACCAAAATAATTATAGAAATACTAATACTGCAATTTTAGAAACAATAATAAAAACAACAGTAATAATCCTTGTCCCTATGTAACGACTAAGTGCTAAGCTCTGTTTTGCGTGTGCATGTATGTACCTGCGTACGTGCATGCATCTGTGTTATATACTGTGTTGTCTCTTAGTCTAGAAAAAAAACCTTTGATAAAAATTCATTTGATAAAAAAATTGATTTGATAAAAATTCATTTCAGATAAAATTTCATGTCTGATTGATGTGTTGTATAATAAGACAATATAAAATATTTCAAGGATACTGTATTTGCATTGTATTTTCTTGTTTATCTCTTCAAATCATGGAAATTTTTCCTTATATTACTACTCTCTTAATATAATCATTTGGGTCAGTAGCATACCCATTCCTAGGGAAAGTCACACTATCGTACATTTATGGTGTGCATTTTTCATGTCAACTCCTTTAAATAAGCAATGATTTTATTCCATCCATATTTAGGGAAATCCATTGTTAGAACTCTGCCTCTTCTATGAAATTCCATTACAGTGAATTATCAGCAAAGACCATTTAACTGGAATCAATTGCACACCAACCATGTAAGTCTGGTATTTGAAGACAGTGCTTATAATAGCTATATCATTTTGGTCATTGATATCATACATTTTTAGAATACATCCCAAAATAAAAGTAGCATTATCTTTTAGTATAAATATAGGCATGTATATCAGACTTAATATTCTTAGGATTTCTACATTAAACACCTCAAGATAAATATTACTCAGGAAGTAATGATCTATTATTTTTGCCTTTCATCTTACAGTCAAAATTTTAATATAAAGATGTAATGTAGGAACATACAAATAATTGAATAGATGTGTAGTCTTACTAATTTTATTGAATAGTTTCCTTCTATTTAAATGTAATTTCCCTTCTGTTTAAATTTAAGGAGATATTCTGAATGTTTTATTCATGTACTGAGAGATGTGACAGAAAAATGAAAAGAATATTTTTCAAACTAGTTAAGTCAAATGAGTGCTGCATAATGAATTTTCAAAATCTTGATAAATGTAAAATGGTAAAAAATATTTGAGCATATTGCATTCACTAGGTAAAGTGCATGGAAGCCTTTCTTTTACCTGGGAGGCAAGTTTGGGATATGACTGTGTTTATAGCTAAAGACTTGGTATCTAATGATGACAGCATCTTCTATAATTAGTCTCCAAACTTCTAGAGGTTAGGATGGTGTAAACTGCATGTTACATCTCTTTACTTACATTTAGTATTATTAGACAGAGAATATTTAATGTCACATAGAGAGAAAGAGACTATTACTTTATAAGGGTAGCACAGATTTGGAAGATTTTACAGGATATGTAACATTTGTCTTCCCACTTTTAAACAGAGTGTTAGGAAGCTCACCATTAGAGTATACCTCTTTGGATTCAAGAACAGATTTCATTCAACATTCTGGATGGCCTAGAAGGTATCATTTTATCTATCATTCTAGCATCATGGAAGGATATTCCAGATGCCTGATTGACCAGTTAGGCAAAGATTCTTAAAAGATGGTTGTACACCTGGGTGGCTTAGTTGGTTAAGCACCGGACTCGATCTCAGCTCAGCTCTTGAACTTCAGGTGCCCCATGGAAGTGGAAAGAAAGTAGCAGAACCTAGAAGATGAAGTAGTTGTTGAATTTATTGTGGAGTACTTCTAATAGCTGAAGACAAAATGTAGAAAAAATATTCTTGTAGAGGCAGCACAAACTGCTTGAAAATGTAAATATAGTTGATATATTGTGGATAACTTTGGATATCAGAGTCCATAATCAAAAATACCTTGAACAAACATTTACTGAGAACCCACAATAGGCCAGGGACTACTATGTGATGGGGTTCTGCAGAAAATAGACATTACATATACTTTTGTTTTCTTTTTTATTTTTTAAGATTTATTTATTTTAGAGAAAGAGAGACAGGGACAGGGAGGGAAAGTGTTAAGCAGACTCTGTACCTGTGTGCACAGCCTGACCTGGGGCTTGATCTCATGACCCTGATATGACAACCTGAGGCAAAACCAAGAGCTAGGCATTTAACTGACTGTGTCTCTCAGATGCCCCCACACTTCTCAACACTAAAATCGAGTATGGATTTTTGATGAGAATGAGCATAACAATTGAAATCATTAATGGAAAATGGAAAACCAGAATGACAAAATTATTTTTGGCAGTGAGAAAAAGTCAACAACTTTGGATAATGATATATTGAATTTGAGTTGTCAATAATATTCATTGATTTTTTATTCATAGATTTTAAAGTCTAACTTATGATCCACCAGTTCATGGAAGGCATCGATGCCCTTAAATCTCAATCCATGTCCTTACCAAATTTTACTGAGCTGTTGGTCAAACCAGTCAAAACAGCAAGACCTACTTAAACATGTATCTATCTGCAACGTCATTCAAAGGTTAATCTTTTAATATTCCTAATGTTATAGCAAAACAGTGGTCACATTCCAAGCCATCAAAATAGAGTGTAGAGGTTTATTTCATAATGAAGAATCTCAATAATCACTAAAATAAAACAGAAAAATACACATTATTTATACTTTATCAGGGACATATTTGTACATTTGCTTCCCAAAGGGAAAACCAAAACACATTTCATTCAAACTTAAAAGAGTTTTTTTGTTGTTGTTTTTAAGATTCATGGTGCTTGAACTTACAACCCTGAGATCAAGGGTCACATGCTCTACTGACTAAGCTAGACAGGAACCCCAACCATATGAATAGTTCTTAAAGAAGGCACATAACTTGTTTTATATGTTATTTATTTTTCATGATTTGCAGCAGTGTTTTCTTAAATTCTCTCTGTGTGTATAAGTATGTATGCATGTATATCTATTTATTGAGGGATAGATCATACATGGTGAATTTGTGCACATAGAGTAAAGGGAACACTTAAGTCACTACCCACATCTAAACAATTTCATTATTTAGGAAACAATATGATTCTCTATATAAAGAATTAATGAAATATAATTCAATTTTGAGGAGTTAATAAAACTGGCCCAATTAAAATATATTCTCATTTTAACTGAATAAAATTTTCATTTTTTTACATTTAAATGCTGATATTTACAAATTACAGATTAAATTATAAATACAGATTAAGCTAGTTTTTATAGTATATCATTACTGATCATTTTAGAAAGATGTATAAATAATACATTTCATTTTCTTTAAGCTTTATCCAAATAAAAAATGAGACAGAAAATTGAGTTCCATATGCTATTCATTTATTCAGGTATTTAAAGGATATTATTGAGCAACTAGTATATACCAGGCATTGTGTAGCCATTCAGTTTATACAGAGGGTAAAACAACGATTTCACATTGGGAAGTTAAAGTTCTGATGAGTTAGAATGACCATAAAAAATAAATTTAGTTCATAAGTTTATTGAATATGTAAAAGATGAAAAGTGATTTGCAAAATACATCAAAGGACAGCACAGTAAGGAGAAATAGGCAAGTCAGGGGTTACTGAGATTTTTAAGTACACTGTTCAGGGTAGGTCTCATTTAAAAAGTGACCTTTGACAAAAGATTGAACTGCATTTAAGAATACGGAATTAAGACTACATGGAGCTAACAGCTTTCTCAATAGACCAATATCATCAGTTGATTCAAACAAATAAATGGCCATGTTGTAAACCAAGCCCACTTCCAAAGCTGGTTGAGAGTCTGTTGACTTGAACTGCAAAATATGCATCACTCTCATTTTATTATGCTTCTAAATGTAAATGAGTTTGAGATTTACGCCACTGCATTTTAGCTCTATTTTAGGAAAAGAGTGGAGTTCATGATGGGGCATGAGAATCACAGTTTCACCAGTGATTTCATTCTTTTAGGACTCTTTTCTTCTTCTCAATCAAGTCTAGTTTTCATCTCCTTTATATTCATCATTTTTATTATGACTATAACAGAAAACACAATCATGATCCTCCTTATCCTCAGGGACTCAAGAATCCATACTCCAATGTATTTCCTGCTCAGCCATCTGTCTTTCATGGACATCTTGCATATTTCCAACATTGTTCCCAAAATGGTCACTGACTTTCTGTCAGGCAGCAGAACTATTTCATTCGCAGGTTGTGGCTTCCAGATATTTCTATCCCTCACCCTCCTGGGTGGTGAGTGCCTTGTCCTGGCGGCAATGTCTTACGATCACTATGTAGCCATCTGTCACCCACTGCACTATCCCATTCTTATGAATGACTATGTCCGCATTCTCATGGCTAGAGGGTCCTGGATTGTTGGGACCGTCAACTTCATAGTCCACACAGCTTATGCACTCCAGTTGCCCTTCTGTGGCCCAAGAGCCATTGATCACTTTTTCTGTGAACTCCCTGCCATGTTGAAGTTGTCCTGTGTGGACACAACACTCTATGAACGAGGAGTTTATGTAAGTGGCTTAATTTTTCTCCTTGTCCCTTCCTCCCTAATCCTTGCTTCTTATGTCCAAATTCTCCTTACTGTTCTTCAAATGAAATCATCAGAAGCACGGAAAAAGTCATTTTCTACCTGTTGCTTCCACATGATTGTGGTCACAATGTACTATGGGCCATTTATTTTCACATACATGAGACCCAAATCATACCACACTCCGGGCCAGGACAAATACTTGGCAATATTCTATACCATCCTCACACCCACACTGAACCCTATCATCTACAGTTTTAGGAATAAAGATGTTCTGAAGGCAATGAAAAATATGCTCAAAGTGACTTTCTCCATTAAAGATAGTAATAGAAATGCTTGAAGCATGTGTTTTCTATATCAGTATTCAATGCTTAGAGATTATCCATTAGTCATATCTTTAGAAAGAAAATCAAAGTTTCTATCCATCAAGAGTGGAAAGTGGATTTTTCCAAACCTCCAATGAAAATTAAAAAAAAAAGTTTTACAGGTATTTGTTTTATAAATACATACATCCAGAAATGTACTGTTCCCTCCCATGAAAAATTCTAAGAACTTATAAAAATTGACTTTTATAATACAATCACGTTTTATGGGATCTATCCATGTAACTTTTCTATTTCATGAAACAGTAAAATTATAATTCCAAGGTTACAAGCAGCTATCAAAAATTCATAAAAAAATTATAGGCAAAATGGGTGCAGGTGTTCAAGAGGTAAAAATTCTAGTTATATGATACATAATTTAAAAATAAGTAAGTCCTGTGATGTAATTAATGTAGAGCATGGTGACTGTAGTTAACAATGGTCCGTTGTATATAAGAAAGTGGCTGAGAGTGTAGGTTTTAGTAGTTCTCATCATAACAAAATGAATTGTAGCTCTGTGTGGTGACAGATGATAACTAAACTTATTTTGATAATTATTTTATAATATATAGATATATCAAATTTTTATGCAGTACACCTAAGAACAGTAGAATTATATCAATTATACCTCAATAAAACAGAAACATAAACCAATGTATTTTAGTATTTAATAAATCATATATTATTATGTATTTTAATATACTAATACATTATGTAACTTATTTAATATACTCAATGCATTAAATATTATTTAGTAAGAATAACATTTATTAAGCGTTATTGAAGATCTAGCATTCAGTTTCTATTAATATGAGTTCTAAATCATGAAAACACTTCCCTTTGAAATCCACCATCCCTGTTTTCTTGCACAATGATGTAAACAAATATTGCATGTAAGAACCTCCATACATCAATTGCATCCCTGTCCTAGTACTCCTGGATCTTTTTTGTATTGTGAATGTCTGAGTGAGAGGGCTACACCTCTGTACAGAGAAAGTGATGTAGAGGGGCCAAAAACAATCCAGCAGGCACAAGCAACTTCTGTTTTCAGAAGTTCAAACTTAACTGAGAGGGAATTTGGGAAACAAAATGTCAGAACTACATTAAATCCCAAACCAGTACAACGACATGCATCACTCTGCCCTCACCCGGACGTTTCGAAGAAAAAAACAAAACTTTTCAGAACTCCACTTGAAATATCCATTGTTCATTGAATAGTTTGTTTTGAAACCTTTGTTACTGAAGTGAGAAATATATATACATACACTTACATATATACATTAGTTGTGGTACAATGAAAGTACTCATCCTTTCTAGAAGCAAACACAAAATATTTAATGTGTGTATTAAAATTGTGCCTTGTTTTAGGTACACATATAGGGTTATATTTTGTAACATTTTTAGCATTTTTTCCTAAAAATTAGTGCAAAGAAATAAATATTTTTAAGTCTTTGTTTATTTTATAAGACTTTGTTTGTTATTAATTGCCTTATATAAGTAGTTGCTCCCATGTTAGAGGCATAGATATTTACAATTGTTAGATCTTCTTGTTGGATAGACCCATTAAGTAGGATATAGTGTCCTTCCTCATCTCTTATAATCTTTGGTTTAAAATCTAATTTGTCTGATATAAGGATTGCCATACCAGCTTTCTTTTGGTGTCCATTAGCATTGGAAATGGCTTTCCACCCCCTCACTTTTGATCTGGGGGTGTCTTTGGGTCTAAAATGAGTCTCTTGCAGACAGCATATCGATGGGTCTTGTTTTTTAATCCAATCTGATAGCCTATGTCTTTTGATTGGGGCATTTAGCCCATTTACATTCAGGGTAACTACTGAAAGATAGGAATTTAGTGCCATTGTATTGCCTGTAAGGTGACTGTTACTGTATATTGTCTGTGTTCCGTTTTGGTCTATGTTGCTTTTAGGCTCTCTCTTTGCTTAGAGGACCCCTTTCAAGATTTCCTGTAGGGCTGGTTTTGTGTTTGCAAATTCCTTTAGTTTTTGTTTGTCCTGGAAGCTTTTTATCTCTCCTTCTATTTTCAATGACAGCCTAGCTGGATATAATATTTGTGGCTGCATATTTTTCTCGTTTAGTGCTCTGAATATATCCTGCCAGTCCTTTCTGGCCTGCCAGGTTTTGTGGATAGGTCTGTTGCCAATCTAATATTTCTACCATTGTAGGTTACAGACCTCTTGTCCCGAGCTGCCTTCAGGATTTTCTCTTTGTCTCTGAGACTCATAAGTTTTACTATTAGACGTCGGGGTGTTGACCTATTTTTATTGATTTTGAGAGGGGTTCTCTGTGCCTCCTGGATTTTGATGCCTGTTTCCTTCCCCAAATTAGGGAAGTTCTCTGCTGTAATTTGCTCCAGTATACCTTCTGCCCCTCTCCCTCTTTGTTCTTCTTCTGGGATCCGAATTATTCTAATATTGTTTCGTCTTATGGTATCACTTATCTCTCAAATTCTGCCCTCGTGATCCAGTAGTTGGTTATCTCTCTTTTTCTCAGCTTCTTTATTTTCCAACATTTGGTCTTCTATATCACTAATTTTTTTCTTCTGCCTCATTTATCCTAGCAGTTAGAGCTCCATTTTTGATTGCACCTCATTAATAGCCTTTTTGATTTCAATTGGTTAGATTTTAGTTCTTTTATTTCTCCAGAAAGGGTTTCTCTAATATCTCCCATGCTTTTCTCAAGCCCAGCTAGTATCTTTAAAATCTGATTCTGAACTCGAGGTCCAACATCGTACTAATGTCCGTATTGAGTAGGTGATTTTTTTCATCTTGTCCTTTTGTGCAGAGCACAATAGATGAATGAGAGAACAAAATACTAAGAGGGTAACAATGACCCCAGAAACATATACACTAAACAAATCAGAAAAGACCTGAAACTGGGGGAAAAGAAAGGGAAAGAAAAAAAGAAAAGAAAAGAAAAAGATTAAAAAAAAAACAGGATATGATCAAATATGATCAGGCTGGTTCATAGATCAGTGCCACACACTAGATTTTGGGTGTATTTTGGTTTGTTAGAAGAAACTGCCTCCCAAAATTTTAAAGAAAGAAAAACTCACATATGTACAAAAATAAGGTTAAATATGATGAAGCGATGGAATATGACTGGAAAGATGAAAATTATAAAAGAATTGATAAGAAGTTGTTTGAAAAAAGAAAGAAGAGGAGTTTAAAAAAAAAAAGAGGGCGAGAATGTTATCAGTCAGGAGACTAGAACAAAGCCATACACTAGAGATTTAGGGTATATTTTGGTCTGTTAGAAGAAACTGTATTCCAAAATTTTAGAGAGAACAACATATATATATATATATACCAAAAATAACGTTAAAATACTATGAAGGGATAGAATATGACTCTTAAATGAAAAATATTTTTTTTAAAAAAAGGGAATGATAAGTTGTTGGTCTAAAAAGGGAAAAAGAAAAATTTTAAAAAAAAGCAAAAGAAAAAAGAAAATTAAAAATATTCACTTTGAAAGACCAAAGAATCATGGGAAAAAAAGCCATGAAATCCATGTGCTGTATTCCCCTAGTGCTGGAGATCTGCCATTCTCATTGATTGGTAAACTTGGTCATGGCTGGCTGATTTTTTTTTAAGATTTTATTTATTTATTTGACAGTGCGAGACACAGTGAGAGAGGGAACACAAGCAGGCGGAGTGGGAGAGGGAGAAGCAGGCTTCCGGAGGTGCAGGGAACTTGATGTGGGACCCTGTGATCATGACCTGAGCCGAAGGCAGACGCCTAACGACTGAGCCACCCAGGTGCCCCTCAGCTGGCTGTTCTTGCTGATCTTTTGGTGAAGGGTCCTGTTGCCGAGGTTCTCAAATGTTTTTTCCCCGAGGAGTAATCACCCTGCCCTTGCTGGGGGCAGCGCTAAGTAATCTGCTCGGGTTTGCTCTCAGGAGCTATTGTTCCCTGCAAGCTTTCTGTACAGCTTTGGAGACAGAGAGTGAAAATGGCGGCCTCCCAATCTCCGCCCCGAGGAGCCGAGAACTCAGGGCCCCACTCCTCAGTGAGCCCCCAGAAAAAAGCAGTCAATGACTCCCATCTCCCCAGTCTCTGGCTGCACCCCGTGATCACTCAGCCTGTGACAGAGCATATCTATCACTGACACATGATCCCGTGTGGAGTCTCCGAACCCAGCAGATTCCTGAGGTGGCTCCTACGCCGCTCCTCCCAGGGGAAGAAGGGGAGTCTCCCTGGATCTGCCACTTGTTGGGTCCCTGCTGGAGGAGCAGTGGCCCGACTGTGCCCCAGATCACAGTTTATGGCAACCCTGAGCTGAGAGCTGACTCCTCGGCTCTGTCTCTGCTGCCAGCTTCCCCGCTCCAATACCTGGGAGCTCGGCCGCACTCAGGCACCCCCGGTCTTTCTGTGACTCCGAGGGTCTTGAGACCACACTGTCCCACAAGGGTTCCACCCCCCGCTTGGCCACTGGAGCAACATCCCTCAGCGGAGCCAACTTCCCAAAGTTCCAATTTTGTGCTCGGCTGCTCTATCACTTGCCAGAAGCGGCCAACGGAAACCCCTCCCCCGCTGTCTAGCCTCCCAAATATCACCTCGGATTTACTTCTCCACACGTCCTACCTTCCAGAAAGCGGTGGCTTTTCTGTTCAGAGAGTTGCTGCTATTCTTCTCTTCGATATGCTCTTGAGTTCGTAGATATTCAGAATGGTTTGATCCCTATCTAGCTGAATTCCTAGGACCAGACAAAATTTAGATCTCCTACTCCTCCGCCATCTTGCTCCTCTGCTGCAATCTGTCTTACTTAGTGAATGGTTTATTATGGGACTCAGTTGTTTTCTTAATTAAGTTATTTTCTTCATTGTTGATTTCAAGTGTTCTTTGTATATTTAGAACACAATTGTTTTTCACATGTATCCTTTGGAAAGAGATCCTTTTTTCAAGATTTTCTGAGTCTGGAGCTTGCTGTTTATTTTTGAGTTTTTCCTTTCAGAGATCATAAGATTTTCATTTTAATAAATTGCAGCTTATCGATTTTTTTTTTTACAAATAACGTACGCCTCTGGATTGGAGCCGGCCTGGCTTGTGAGCTTCGCTGAGGAGCCAGAGGTGGGGCTGCAGTTACCTCCACGTCTGCCCCTGGTTCCTGGCCCCTGAGGCCTGGTGTTGGGGCGACATTGAAACAGCCCAGGGAGTTCAAGGCCGGGCTGTGGAGTCCTGCTTCCCCAAAGTGGCGGTGCTGCGCCCCTCTGCCCGGCCCCACTCCAGGTCAGGCCCCCCGGACACAGAGACGCCACTGCTTCTCCAGAGCAGACCCCATCACCGACTCTGCAGCACCCCACCCTGCCCCACAACAATCCATGCCTTCCAACACTAGAACAAACTTTTCAGAACATAAAACAAGAATATAGTCCTTATCAGAGG
>NC_058420.1:103186-105030 GCF_002201575.2 Neomonachus schauinslandi
AACAAACTTTTCAGAACATAAAACAAGAATATAGTCCTTATCAGAGGGGGAGACATTTAGAAGCTCTTCTGAATCAGAGTGAAGCTTGTACTTCGGAAAGTCAGCCTCATTCCTCAGCACTCACAGCCCCTAGTTCTCCAGGTTCCTCCTGGATGAAGAAGGACCAGCCCTCTTTTCCCCTCCGACAAGTCAGAATAATATGTGAGCATCTCTTAAAAGACTATGAAGAGAAAATTCGGGAGGAGTATGAGCAAATTCTCAATACCAAACTAGCAGAACAATATGAACCTCTTGTGAAATGCACACATGATCAGATTATGTGACGATATGGGACAAGGACAACAAGCTATGTGTCCTGAAGCCTTCTTGCATATCTGGGTACCAGGTTTGACCTCAAGAGATGGCCGCTGTACACTTTTTGCAACTGGCTTGTTACCACATTTCAGCTCCAACTTGGCATCCTGCGAACATGGAAATGTTTCTTCAGGTGCATTTCATACAAGTTGGAAGACCTTAAAACTTTCTGGTTGCCACAAGCATATCTTTCTTTTCTGCTCATCCAATAAACAGCTGTGCCCTACTGTGATAGATTTTCCAAACAAAAATACCTGGAGCAGCAGTTTAGCAAAATATGCCCACAGTGGCACTCAACAAATGGGGTTTCCCCAAGCACGGTTCTGTAAGAAGTGTGTGTGACTGTGTGTGTATATGTTTGTGTGTGTGTGTGTGTGTGTGTGTATTTTAAGTTATTATGTATATTGTGCAAATATTTTTTTTGATCTTGGGGGTTCTGGCTGTGAATTTGATGCATGACAATTATAGTTAAAAACATTTGCTTGGTCTACAGAAGATCATTAATGTTTTGTGACCATATAAGTTGTCACGGTGGATTGTTTTATGTTGTAGGTGTTATTGTTAAATACAGGGACTGTTTCCAGGCACAGAATATGAATCATAAGTTAGGATGGACATTAGGGGTGATTATGAGGATGTAGCAAAAGTCTGTGGTCCTAGGTCTACAAATGCGTGGTGACGAATTAGGACAAACTGGAGACAGGCTGTTTGACACACAGACTCTGCCTAGCCATGTTGAAAAATACTTTGATTCAAAGCCTTCAAATACCCATGTGGAGTCTGTGTTCACCTCATTCACACAGAGAGCTCCTGGACACAGAACCGCTAAAAAGAAAAGGTCTCCCTGCCGCAGGAGCATGAGGGTTTGCTTGGGAGCACGACACAGGTGAGCGTGGGGCTGGGCCAGCCCCTGGTGGCACTGCTACTTGGGAGGAGCCCCTCTGCCTTTGTATCAGTTATTAAAAACAGAATTTGGACCCTTTGGTCAGGCTCCCCCAAATTCTTCTAAGAAGTGAGCATGTTCAGCGGCTTGAGCTTTGTTTTGGCAACCCCCTGCCCAAAGTTGCTTACGGACTGTTCTTCACCTTATTTCCAAGGCTGTGCAATAGAAAGTAGCCTCTGTTTTGAGGAGGTGGAAGTTAAGTATACATTTATTTTTGACTGTGACTTGTTCAGGACCCCAATTTACAAAATACCTTGTTTCCTTTATTATTGTTTCTGGAAAGGAAAGTTCTATTAAAATTGCCCTAGTTTGAATAGAGAACAGTTTTATTTATTTATTTATTTATTTATTTATTTATTTATTTATTTATTTATTTATTTATTTATTTATTTATTTATTTATTTATGTATTTATTTATTTATTTTTTTTTTAAAGATTTTATTTATTTATTTGAGAGAGAGAATGAGATAGAGCATGAGAGGGGGGAGGGTCAGAGGGAGAAGCAGACTCCCAGGTGAGCAGGGAGCCCGATGCAGGACTCGATCCC